>NW_027116617.1:1226735-1264539 GCF_000696795.3 Halyomorpha halys | reverse complement strand
TAAGGGAAAATTATAGTGTTTGGATTTTTCTTATGTTGATTATGTGAATGTAATAAGAAAATACTGCCCTTATAAATAAATAAATTTTAAGTTTAATTTAATATAATGGGAACTACACTAGATCTTGTAAAATATTATACATCAATGAGGAATGTTTGAAATGTTTAAAGGAATGTATACACTCGTGCATTGCACAAACCAAGGTTGTTAAGGTTTAATAAACCTCATGATTTTTGAGATATTCACAAAAACTGAAAATAAATCAGTTTTCTATACTTCCCTCCCAATGTCAAAACTAGATGTAGGAAGGAAACTGGACATTTTTTCCAGTAATTACAGGAAGTGCAATTTTCGGATGCAGTTATGAAAGTTTTTTCCTTATTATACAATACTAAAATAAGATATATTAATTTGAATTTCCAGTAATGTCACAGTCATCACTGAAAGTCACACATTTACAAAAGAGAATATTTTGTGAATGATTCATGCTGTGAAATTTTCATATTTGTCACCATCTTAAATAGAATCCTAGGTCCCAAATAAGCACTCAAACGAAGCCAACTATGCCTGGGTAAAGTTGAGTCAGATAGAAGAATTCACGGAAGTTTCAGGTTGTAAAAAAAAATTATTCCTATTCGGAACGGCAATCTTCAACAATAGAAAGAGGAAAGAGATAAAAAATAGGGTAAATTTAGAGAGTAACAGGACAAATATAAGTATAAAATATCAAATTAAAAAAAATATTTTATAATCCAAAAGAGAGTATTCAAAAACTTTTTAGAAAAGATGGAGCTAAAACTCATCAAACAATTTCAAGACTTAATAATACAAATATCATGAAGAATAAACCAATAAAAAAAAAAAGATGCATTGCCCACTGACTCAATGATAGCTGCCTACTTTTGACAATATGCACATACACGTAACTTTAAATCCAACAAAAAAGTATCCCATCTGGAAATAGACCTCTCAAATTGCAGTGGGTAACAATATAGTTTCCCTTTTAAGCATGATATCAAATTTTCAGAGCTTGAAGGGGCACTGTCCACAGTGAAGAAGGGAAAAGCTGGTACAGGTGAAATAATGCCTGAATTCCTTATTCACCTAGTGAATAAAAAAATAAATAAATAATTTTGACATTCTTCAATGGAGTAGGAAAATCTCATTTCCCCTGTGAATAGAAAAAAAAATTAGGAAGTCAATATTCCAAAAAAATGTAAAACTGCTGAAGCCCTGGAAAGTTTCTGTCCAATTTTATTGAATAAAAATTTTTCTAAACTCAATGAAAAAAATAATAAAAGGCAAAAGGTAGCAGGTATGAAGGTATAACAACAAGCTTACATTAGACTAGCTGGCTTTAAGAGGCATCATAGCACTATTAAACGGTGGCACACTTTTATCAGCAAGTCATGGATGCTTTCCATCATTAACTGAGTACAATAACTGTTTTTATAGTTTTTAAAACTTCATTTGACAGATTTAGGGAAAACATGTTGCTAAGCAATCTCAATGAGGGTCTCAGACAACTTATTCAACAGCATACATTGTTTCTGCATCAGCATTTCATACAAGAAAAACTAGGAACATTAGCTCAAAATATAAACAAACAAGACAGGGACTGTCTCACGTATACTCTCAATGGAATTAATGATGAGAGTAGAACTATTGTGAGCCCGAAGAGAGTGGAGGCCAATAATATGTAAGAGTGCCTATGTTCATTTAATCTTATTTTAATTATTCTTTTTGTTTTATTAAATAAAATAATCTGATGATATATTTTTAAACTAGAAAATAACTAAACAGTAATAACAGTAAATAATAATTAAACGGTTCAGTAGTACTTACATCAACCATATCATCATCAAATAGTAACCAAAAGTCATGGCTTTTAACAATGCTTATATAATGACCTCTATTTGGGCCACTTCCACAATGTATGACCACAGCAACCAGGTTATACATTCTGTCAGGATTCACAGCATCATCAGACTAGAAAAAAATAGAAAATAGAATCATGAAATTTGTCTTTAAATTAAGCCCACAAATATTGTTCAATAAATTGTCTATTCAAATTCATTCTTAATATTTTTCCATTCCCAAACTTAACCAATATTTAATAAATTTATTAAGTTTTGCTAAATATTTGCCAAACTAAGGCAAATTCAAGCATGCACAAGTGTGAGGATAGATTATATGAATTGCCTGATACAAGCTGAATTTGTGGTTGGCCTGCTGTGTTGGCTGCTTATGCTGCATCCATACATTTGTGCTCAGTTAGTATTGTTTTAAAATTATCAACAGATGATTATTTATGCTCTACTGTTTTAACTACTAAAAAATTTCCCTACCCTCCAGAATCAATAATTAAATTTAGTTTAAGACTGTATATTTTGAAATTCTATCAATTGGGTATAAATAATTTGTTTCAAATCTTGCCGATTAACTTTAGTGGTTTATTTTGATTTAAAACAGCACAAATATACATTTAAAAATACATTATATGTCTGAGTAGTTAAATTAAAAAGTATCTAATAAAAATTCTAGAACGAAAGATGAATTTATAGGGTATGCAATTTTTATCACATGCCAACTACTTTGCAGATATACATGCCTCCTTTAATTTTGCCTATCTTTATTGTATTTCTTTTTATAATGCAAATAGAGAAAATCAGAGGTGATTTATGCTCTCGAACACACAAAGTGTATGGAAGCCAACGTTTGTTACTTTCTTTGTTTACAAAATATTTGTAGTTATTTCGGATTTGTGGCAAGTAGCCAATGTGTAGATCAGGGTGTTTAATTACAGCAATTAAAATACATCATATTAAAAACTAATTTTATTTCTATAATTAGTAATCCATTAAATACTAGGACAAATAAATAAATTTGTGTCTTAAAATCCTTGAAAGGGATTAGGCTAAAGTATTATTGGTATTTGGTATCGATAAGTACACAATGATTAACCATAATTAAATCATTACAACCATAATTTTCGAATTATTATGGTGTCACATTTCGAAGTATTATTTTCTCTAATTGAGCAACTCTGTCAACTGACTTCATAATGTAATCATTTGAGTGGATTTTCTAGAAGAGATTTCATTTTGATATATTTATTTATATAGTATATTGCTCTGATACAATTTCAAAGATAATGTTACTATCTGTTAACCTTTCCTACTAAGCCTAACTCTATCAGAAGATATCTCTCAAGGGCAATGGAATCTGGAATCTGTATTTTTTCTTTTAATATAGAAGAAATTATATTTAAAATATTTTACCGTGTTAAAAAGTCGCAGCTCCAAAGGAAAAACAACCCTGTGAGATACTTTGATGTGCCTATTATATTGCTCCATATACTTAAACCTTTTTAAATGTAGAGCAAGAATCATTGGCAATTTTTTAACTCTCATACATTTCTGAAAAATAAATAAGAAAGATTATGAACTACTACTGTTAAATAATAATATGGCTGACCACAAAATGATCTACTATAAAAAAGAATAGTACATACAATAAACAAGTAATAAAATATGTGGATGAAAAAAAATATGATATAAAATAACAAGAACTACGCGAGTTGTAGCGAGATGTGAAGAGTACAGATGCAGATGCTGATATCAGGAAGCAGTGGTCCTCCCCATATGATAAGGGAAGAAAGAAGGTAAGTTTAAGCTAAGCATGATAAATAGACAACTTTCCAAATATTTCCCAAAAAAGCTAATAATTAGAGTTCAGCTTATATGTACACATGCAGATGCAAGAAATGAAATGTATTTAAAAGAGGCCAGTGTGTAATGGAAGACACCTGACTATTATATTAATTTTCATTATTTATAGGCAACTTCACGAAGAAACCATCAATATATTTAAGAAGATAAGGTTATTTTGTAGTCGTTTTTTTCTTAAAATAAAATTATTTCTTATTTAAATGTGTTTAAATTTATGTTTTACAGGTGTTGACATTTTATATTTGAATTAATTGCCTTTGACCAGAATGTGGATAATGGGAATAGAAAGAGCTTAAATGTATCGTCAGCGGTGAACACTTTTTTTTATCTTGTGTTAAGAGTAGTGGGAAGAGCTCTAGCACCTCCCTTTCATCTTGGATTGTTCTGAACCGTGTTTAGTACTGTTCTAGCTTCCATCAGCTACAATCGTTCTGGGATCTGCCCCCATTAGGGATTTTTACATTATAAAATTCTTTTTTAAATTAAAATAAAAAAATTGTGCTTTTAAGTGGTTTCCCAGAGGAGCTTCCGCGGTTAAAGTTTTAACATGCAATTATACTATTTTTGTTTTAATATATAGTAATAGTCATTCAATTTAAATGTTTTTATCAAAAGTAATGAGAATAATTAAATTTATTTGAATAGTAAATTGCATGTTACTAAACTTTAACATTTAATTACAGATATCACAGATTAGTTGGTATATCTCTATAAATATTTATATATTTATAACATTAGTTGTTATATCTCTATAAAATTTCTTATCCATAAAAATTCCTTCTGTAATGGTAAATAGATCTATTAAACATTTAATGTTCAATTTAAATCAATATCAGGTTCAAATATGACAATAAAAACTATGAAATGCACCTTACCTCTACACAATAGCTCATAATTAGCCCCCAAGAATCATCATAAGTTATGAAACCAATCGTTTATGAGTCGCTCACTACATTAAATTAGGTTAGAAATGTAACTTAACCAGATGTAAACAATTCCCAATGTACAAATGTAATTGTTTGTAATGATGGCCACTGGGAGCACTCAGTCAATTAGGGAGGTTATGATATTTTTTTCAGTATTTTGAGCTCAAATTTTTTCAAATATTTATAGGATATTACTGAATAATTTGTGTACACTTCTGTCAATTTTATTACATAGTTTTTTAATTAATTTTTTTTTTATATTTCTCTAAGTGAGTATTCAACATGTTTGGAAATCAATATTCATAGGGGTCAAACTAAACAGCCATTAATGATAAACACAGGAGAGGGAAATTGTCTCTTTCAGATGAGATAATTGAAAGATTTGAGAGAATATTGTTCAAAAATTGGAGGTTAATAATCCATGACCTCATTATTCAGGTTTCTGAAGCTGGAGCAGCATAAGCAAAACTACTTGGATCAAAATAGCATTTAAATTGAAAAATAAAATAATATTTGAGCATTGAAATGACATATTTGGTTTTGAAAACAAACGTTACTGTTTATATTTAAGGAATAAGGGAAACCTTATTTTACATTCCAATCTTGTAATTTAAATCATAATTTGATATATATTAAATGTATATATATTTTTTTATTTAACTAATTGAAATTCAAAACTAAATACAATTCAAAATTTGCTGTGTATTGGTCAAAACAATTATAAAGAAAGTATTTTGCCCTGTGTTTTGAAGCCCTTAACAGTTTTTGAGAAAGTGTTGCTCATCAGACATTTTTGATTTTAGCAAAAGTGTCTTAAGTACCACTTTTGCCATGGAATACTTGCCACATCGTTGGTGCAATGCCAAAGTGATGTATCTGAAAACCTCTGAGAATATTGTGTTTGAAATATGATTGCAGATATAAGATTATGGTTGTATATAAGTTCTAATAATGATCTAAATCAGTTAACCACTTTATAGGTTTAATTAGAGGGATCAAATATACAGGTCTTTTTAGAATTAGAAGAGAACAGAAAATCACATTAAAATGAAACAAAACCTAAGAAAGCAAAATTTGCTGATATGCCTATTTGGCTTTGCAATGACATGTTATAAAAATTTTTGACAATAAAAACCTACTAATTAAATCAAAAGCAGATATTAATTTTAACAAACAAAAAAATAAATTAGATTGTATGAACAATACCAACCTGCGCTTCCTGATAGCTTGAGCAATGATCACATTTAAATTTATTATCTCCACAGAGAGTTTCCATACTGCTAAAACATCTCAGGCAGTGTGTAATAGAAGTATTTTGATCAATATCTACCTGAAGATCAAAGAAATCTTCATCCTTGCTACTCATCTAATATTTTAAAACAACAAATACATTTGATCAAAATATGAAAGTCAATAAAACATAAAAAACAAAACATTGAAACCAAAACATCGCTCATTCAATAGAACATCAAAACTCAAAATTCTCGATTTTAAGATGCATTTGAAGTTTTAAATACAGTAGAACCTGAACTTGACAATTTCAGGGCTTAAATATAAAGTAAATTATTTTTTTTTTTTTGCCATTCAAAATATTTTGTATAATTAAAAATTTGTTAGAATAATATTTCTTTTCAATTTTATGCTTCTCTAAATGATGGTTGTTATCTCTTTTTGTTCTATAGCCCTGAAGAAGACCTGAAACTCAGATCATAACGTCGGCATGAATAAAATATTTTTTGTTTATTTATGTTCTTTTTTGCTGACCTAACCCCCCTTCCCCCGACCATCTTTTCCAATTATTAATCTATGGTAAATTATCTACACCTCATAAACAAAGAATTGGTTCTGGTGGTTGACATGTATCAAAATCATTGCCACAGCAGCATTGTTGGTGCTTTATACACCAGGATAAGAAAAAAAGAAAGAAAGAAAATTTGTCATATTCTCAATGCTTGTTCTGACCTAGCAAATGTTAGCGTACTTTTCATATAATTCATGAAGTTTAATAGCATGTATGAAAAAAATAACAATTTGATGCCACTCCTCACCTGGAGGGATATTTAAGGGATAGAGCCCCTGTCACTCAATAGACTAAGCAGGATACAGGGTGGTTCTGGGGAATTAGGTATCCTGCTATGATGACCATTTACAAAGGTGTGGTCCTGGGTATTCTGAGGTACACACCCTAGACCTCATCCTCAAGCAGGATATTAAATATAAAGTGAAGAGGCAGGGGCTGGAAGGGCTACAGGAGGGGCTCTGAAGCTATGGAAGTAGATTCTGTGGGTGGATTCCATTGAAAAATGGAATGGAAAGGGCCTGGTGAGGCAGAAGGGCATGGAGATGGGAAGTGGAGAGGATCTTTCCAGATTATTAGGCTTTGCAGATCCTGACAAGACATGGTGGGTTCGGGGGAAAGTTGCAAAGCTTTGGGAAGAACATTGACCCCTGGTGCCCCACATATTGAGTGGTGTTAAGGAAAACCGGGATATTCCCCCTTGCCGAGTCAGACTTCCCCGGTCTGATGGAGTAGAAATTACCTTTTTCAGGGAGTTCATCTTCGAGTGACGGAGGTGGTCAGACTGACTCCCTTGACATTGGGAAAGGCTTAACTATCCGGGATCAGCAACCCACCAAGAAGATGAAGGCAAGAAGCAAACACAGACTGAGGTCAGGAGGGCTGGACCAGGTTACATGCTGGACCTACTGGATGGATACAGGTGGATGAGGTGCAGGCCCATCTAAAAGGACCTCAGCTGAGTGCTGGGCTGTACAACGGTGCAAATAAAATTGTATCCTTTTAAAATAACATGGTTCCTCCCAAATAATTATAAATAAATAAAGTATGAAAAAAATTGAGGATTATTGACAACATTGGCATGCCTAACCTTAGCGCACTACCCCACTGCCAGGGAGGGGGACAAGAAAAAAAAAATATGGAAAAACAAAAAAAGTGCTGAAATTTTGCAAAAAACAAATAAAGAAGGTTTCTGGATAAATATCAGTCAGCAAACCTCAAATTTGTATTCAACAACACAAAAAACTGAGTTGTACCAAAATATATCACAACTTAACTTCTCAGCACTTTCCCGTTTCTATCTCACTTTGAATGTTCGACTCAAATTCATGAAGACATGGGAATAAAAAGTTCAGTGAGATAGCTGCTTCTGTTGTTTGACTTATTTGAATAGACAGCCCTGTGAAGCACTCAATGTTTCTTCAATTTTCATGGAACCATTTTCCCTTTTATCAAACCATTGGCCATGACATTGGAATTCCTTCAGTACGCTTCTCTTAAAACCATTCAAAAACAGCAGATTCCAAGTCAGATGATGATAACCTTTTTTTTTTTATTCATAAGTCTCACAAGTTTTTTCCACCCAAACTTAACTCATCCACAAGTTTTTTTTTACACATTCACTACAACTTACAGTATGGTTTATAATGAAGATGATTAACTCAAGAGAAAGAACTAAATGTTTTTTTTTTATAATCTTTAAATTTCTTTCTTGAGACTGGCAATTATTTACTAAATAATTCAACAACACTATCCAAATTATAGTCTCAAAACATTTATTTCATTCACATGTCCAACGTTTCGGCCAATTCGGCCATCTTCAGGGACAATCTATTACAAAAGTTTCCATTATTTGTATGATCCTACAATCAATTCATTTATTTAACATTACTATTCATAATTTACCTTACCTTAATTTACTTAGAGACATATATTTAACCCTTTTAAAAAACTCCATACAGGCCATTCTGCCCAAGTCAAAATATTTACATCTATGAACAACATTAAAATCATTAGGTAACCTTATTTTTTGTTAATCAGTATCTCTCATATTTGTTTAATTACCTAATATGTCAAAAATACAATAAACACCTAATAAGTCAAAAACATAAAAACCAGTCAAATTATTTCACTTTTACCACAATTTATACACTATATATTATAACCTCACTTGTAACCTACCTTTACTCAGTTCAGGCATTTAAAAATTTATTTATCATAATTACATTTTTGTCACTTTTTCTCTTTATTACATTAGTAAAATTCCTATCAAGGCTAACTGTAATTATCCATATATAAATTATCCTATATTATTTATAAGTTAATCTTACTTAATATTTCTGCATAATGTTGATTTAAATTCCTCGTATCTGTTTTGAAGTTTACTGTGTAATCAATATTTTCAGATATGTAAATGGCTTCCAGTATTTTCCTTTTGTATGTATTATTCTCTTTATGTAAAATGAGTGTATTATCAAAATCAAAATTATGTTGGTTTTTGGTTGCATGTTGGACTAGTGCTGTTTTATTTGGATCTTTTTCTTTATTTTTCAGATCATTATTATGTTGATACACTCTGTCACCCAATAATTGCTTTGTCTCACCTATATATATAGCTGGACAATTTAAGCAGGGAATTTTATATATTAATCCCGATTGATTTCTTGTATCAATTTTGTCCTTTATTATACTATAATAGTTTTTTATTTTATTATTGGGTCTATGACTTAGGGAGTATTCATCAACATCGTAATCCTTAAATGATTTTTTTATATCCTCAGATAGTCCTTTAATATAATTGCATCCATAAAATTTTTTATTTTTTTCTTTATTATTCACTATTTCGTTTCCTGTTTTATTTTTGATATTTTTAAGGTTAATTTCCCAAATTTTGTAGATTAATTTTTTTGGGTAAAAATTTTTTAGGAACATATTAATTATCTTACTTTTTATTATATGTAACCTACTATCATCTGTTATTTTAATAGCTTTTTTAATATAATTATTTATTACATTGTATTTCATGTGATAAGGGTGGCAAGAATAATAATTCAATATTATATCACTACTTGTTTCTTTTTTTGTCCACTCTGTGATTATACTCTCACCCTGTCTTACCATCAACATATCTAAAAATCTTAGTTTACCATCCTTTTCCAATTCCATTGTGAATTTTAATTTTTCATGGTGGCTATTAAGTTCTTCCAGTAATCTATTTACATCTGTTTTCTTTACTATACAAAAAATATCATCTATATATTTTAACATAATTTTTACTTTAATACCTGATTTTGAAAGTACATCTTTTATTAGATTATTCATGATCAGACCTGCAAATGATATTGATAAACATCCCCCCATAGGAACTCCGAAAAGCTGTCTGTATGTTTCACCTTTGTATTTGAAAATGCCATTTTCACAGCATAATTTAATTCCTTCTAGGAATAATTTTTTATTTTTTATATTTGTATTTGGTTTTATATCCTCCCATTTTTCATTTATAATTTTATATACCAATTTGAGTGGGATATTTGTAAACAACGAGACAACGTCATAACTTACCATCGTCTCGTCATCTTCAATTTTAATATCCCTTACTTTCTGTTTAGCTTCTATTACATTTATGATGTCAATTTCTTTGTCTCTATATATATTAGTGAAGCTATTTTTGAAATATCTTGATATATTATATAAAGGCCCATTTATGCCATTTATAATTGGTCTTAAGGGTTTATTTTGTTTGTGTAGTTTTATCAATCCATACATCCTAGGGTGGTAACAATGTTTATTTACCAGACTTTTCATGGCTTTATCATCAATCATTTTGTTTTTTTGTAATTTATCAACATAGTTTTTAATTTGTTTATTTATATCTGGCAGCGGGTCTGTTCGAAGTTTTCTATATGTGCTTTCTTCATTTAATATTATTTCCATTTTACTATCATAATCTTTTTTATTCATTATTGCCACTTTCTTTGTTTTATCTGATTTTATAATTAGAATTTGTGGATTTTTCTTTTTGAATTTATTTAATGATTCTAAATCTTGTTTCCATTTATTATAAAGTTTTTGAATATTATTATTTTTATCTTTTTTGTTTTTTTCTATAAAATTACCTATTTTCCTGATTATATTATTTCTCAAACTGTTTTTGTGATTGTCACAAGTATCCATATCTTTTAAAATAATCTCTAAATCTGTTATCAATATAATAATATCCTTCCTGATATCTTTAGGAAATAAATTCACATTGTCACCAAGACTCAAAAAATTAATTATATTAATTGGAACATTTACATTTGTAAGATTTTCTACTAAATTCATTTCATTCAACTTTTCATATTTATTTATAATATCATGTTTCGAGGAATTAAGAGAGTATTTAACCTGTTTTTCAACATTATTACTTGAGATGAATGTTTTGTTCAATTTACTTTCCATTCCTATTTTATTATATGGTTTGGATAGTGTTGTTGAATTATTTAGTAAATAAATGTTTTTATTTAGCACTCATCGGTGACTGCTTGTAACGACTATGTACAAATCATATCAAATAAGCTGTTTGAAAATTATTAGTAATATCAGAATAATAAAGTAAGTAATTTAAAAACCCAAGTCATAAGTGGAATGTATGATGCAATAATTGTTTCGGGAATAGTGAACATGGTTAATCAAAAATAGGAATAATTGGGACAGGGTTAATCAAGGTTCTCCTTTACTGTATTCATTTCTGTTAAATTATATTTAAAAAATGTACAATTGGCCTCAGAAACGATACTGAACTAGTTAAATATTCATACCACACCAATTATCTCTATGGTATAAACACAAAAATCATGACTTGTGGGTTAAGGTGTTGGATTGAATGAACAATACATTATTTTTTTTTTTATATACTTTGATTATCTTGTTCAAGAGCGGTTTCATTAAGAACAAAAATTATCCAAATTGTCTCAAACTTCTTTATTAAAATAAAATCACACGTCGAACGTTTTGGCCAGTACAATTAAGGTATGCAAAATATAATTAATTATAATTTGATACTGTTAATAAATTAAATTTATTATTTTCTTACATTGTCCTTGATGATTAATTGAAAGGTTGGACATGTGATTATGTTTTAATAAAGAAGGTTGAGACAATTTGGATAATTTTTGTTATTATTAATAAATTATTATTTTATTTAATTGTAACACCAAGAATACAATTTTAAACTTTAAATTTTGTATATATCTTAAAACTAAATAAAAATTAAAAACTAAAATAGAAAATTTTAGTTTTCAAAAATATATAATACATAAAATTTAACTCTTGCTTTTATGAACAAATCAAAACTTCAACTAAATGGATAAATAAATTTAAAAATCTATTAATAAAATTGTGAAAATAATAAGATAATTTAGCACAATTATTAATGATAGAACACATAATCAAATGGGTGTTGTAACGCGCCTGTCTGCCAACCCAAAGATTAGGAGTTCGAGTCTCTGGCCCTATCCAGGATTTTTTCAAGCATATAATTATACAATACTCACAGCCTCCCCCCAGGCATTTGTGAGGCCCGTTACCCAATAGGTGGCACTCACAAAAATAGGCGTGGGAGTGATGAACCCACCCTATGAAAACCATGTCATGAAACGCACGATGTATTTCCTAAGTATATTGTTCGAGGCCTTGGACCTCCATGGTCTGTCGTGCTAATAATAATAATTGATAATAGAACACAACCACTCAATTATCAAACTTAAAATCCAATGCTGTTTTAACATATTTATATGAGCCAATAAAGAATTGAGTACTTCTCATTTAACAGGCCAATCAGACAGACAGCTGAAGTGCACTGTTTATTCTGGTTTACTGTGGTTACACAGAGAGTACTATTGTCAGTACTTCAAGGCTTTTTATTTAAATTCAAAGTCTCTGTTTAGGTCCCCATAAAGGTTCTCATGAAATTGAGGGAGTGAGAGTGATTTGTATATGGCAGCTGTATACCCCATATTTTAACATCTTATAAACTTGATGGAACTGGGCCGTATATAGATTCTCAATACAAGAAATCTTCATGCCTTTGTCACTCTTCTGGAGTTTTTAGGAAATTATACACATCATGTCATTCAGGGTGCGAATTTCAGTCATCTCTGTACCATGATACATTTTCCTCACTCTTTACTGATGTATATTTTTTTTTATGTCATTTTTGAATTTTAAATGAAATTTCGGATATGAGGAGGTTTAATTTAGAAAACCAATCATCATGTATCTTAGATCAAAAAGTTTTATATCACTAATATAAATACAATATATCAATTTACAAAGAAATCATGATTTGCTCAGTAAAAGAAAATTTATTAAATCGGTAAATAAAAAGGAAGCTGTAAAAACTATAAACTACTTACTGTTTCACAATTTAAACATCTTGTTTCACTTGTGAGAATTCCTTGGAAAATTTCATGAACCCATGTTGGCTCTGGAGTTGAGTTTCCACCATCCCCATCACCATTTTTTGATTTTTGGGGCCTTTCCGCTGTGAAAAAAATAAATAAAAACATGGTAACTGAAACAACTAAGGTTATTTTATACATTTATATTTGCAAAATAACAGAAATTTAATATGGAAGAATAGAATAAATAAATATTAATACATATAATGGAAAAAAACAATATAACAAAAATATGTATAGAATGAAATACTTACAAAGTATAATTTCGTTAATATGATTAATCAAAAAATTTAGGAATTCATGAGCATCTTGCTGCATATAGTTGTCAAAATCTTCTAAAAAAAACAGATAAAACAAAGTATTCAGCAAAAATAACATAATTTTGAAAGTTAAAAATTGCATATCAAAAATTTACAGTAAAATGTAAATTTAAAAACATTGCATAAATACCTTTTTCTTTTCTTAGACGAGCAATAAATTTCTTTGGAGCAATAGAACCCACTTTTTTCTTTTGTGTAGCAATGCTGTGAAATAGATCAGCTAAACAAGAAAGTAAAGTTTCTTTGGTCCTTTTATTCCTTGCCTTGTACTCTAAAACCTTTTCTCGAAATGGTTTACAGAAATATAAAGCTTGTAATACAGAGTTACTATAACAGGTATTCCCAAACTGCTAGAAAAAAATATCATAACAAACATATATCAATTGAATTTCATAGTAAGTTTCCAATTTGATTATTTTTTTTTTTAAATATACATACGAGGGTGACCAGAAAAGTTTCCGACCGCAACATGAAGATAGCAGTTCTCGTAAATAAAAGCAAGTGAATTTTGTTGTTCATCAGTTGACCAACCAAAGTTTTAGCCACTTTTGATGCACAGTGATTATGTAACAGTCGTTTGAGTGAGTTGATATGAGTGTTTTTGTGAAAATGGAAAAAATCGAGTATTGAGTTGTCATTAAATATTTGTTTTTGAAAGGCAATACACCTAGGCAAATCGAAGTATTATATATGAGTTGGATTCTGCACCATCATTTACCACAGTGAAATTTTGGAAAGCTGAATTTAAACTTCAGAAGTAAGAGCTTGTAGTACAACCCTTGTAGAGTAAAATCCAGTAAGAGCTTGGGAGACGATGAATATTAGGAAAAACTGCAACTGCCAACAAAAACATCACCAAAGTTCACCAAATGGTGCTAGACGACCGCCGAATTAAAGTGAGAGAGATAGCAGAGGTTATGAACATGTTTGTTACATATTAAATCAACATCTGGATATGAGAAAGCTGTCCGCACATTGGGTGTGTAGGTGGGGAAAATGTGTTCAAATGAACATTTCCAATGGTCTGTTGGTGCAGTTTAGGCACAATAAATCCGAGTTTTGGTGACAATTAATTACTGTAGATGAAACTTGGATAACACCTTTATACGCCTAAGAGAAAAATACTGTCCAAAAAATGAAATGCAAAAGGGAAACCAGCTCCAAAAAAAGCAAAAACTGTTTTCTCGGCTGAGAAAGTGATGGCGACTGTTTTTTTGGGATAGTCATTGAGTTATTTTAATCGACTATCTTCAAAAAGGAAAAACTATTACAGGAGCACACTACACACCATTACTTGAAAAGCTGAAGGCAGAACTTGCGGAAAAACAGGCACATTTGCAGAAAAAGAAAATCCTGTTTCACCAAGACAACGCAACGTTTTACAACTCAGTGGTTGCCATGGCGAAAATCCATGAATTACGATTTGAACTGCTCGACCATCTGCATTACTCACAAGATCAAGCCCCCAGTGACTTCTTTTTGTTCCCTCATCTAAAAATTGTGCTCGGAGGACAGAGATTTTCGTTAAATGAAGAGGGTATCACCTTCGTGAACAATTATTTTGCAGAGAAAAACGCTGATTACTTTTTGGACAGGTTACAGAGATGGGAGCATCGCTGGGAGAAGTGTGTTACAGATTCAACAAGAAGTTACAAGGTGACTATGTTGAAAAATAAAACAAAAAAGTTCAGAAAAAATGCCTTGTATTTTTGTTAGGTTGAAAACTTTTCAGACCACCCTTGTATATACAGAGTGTTTCAGGGTTAAGCGGCCAAACTGAAAATATGAATCAAGGATCTCAAAACAAAATAAAATTTTCTCTGAAGGTATGTCTGCAAACATTTTGTTTAGGACATATTCACACTTAAAGATTTCCATTGTTATGAATTATTTAGGCTATATGAAATAAATAAAACTTATTTATTTGTTCCAACTACTTTATTAATTAAACATAAACATTAAATTCATATTAAATGTTGTTCAAAGTGATGTAAACGCTTTGTTTAGAAGATGGATTAGATAGAATACTAATATGGTCTTTTATCCCTAACTGTATAAAAGCTATTGGCAACATAAGGATTAATACTATTTGAAATTAGCATTGGGAACTGTCAATATAATTTATCAGTTTGTAAGAGGGAATACAAATTACCATGGCATACCTAAAGTAATCCTTCCACCTATGTTTTTATATAAAAATCAGTTTTCACAAACCTTAACTTGTTCCTTATCCACTTAAAAAATATTACATGTCCATGTTGGTAGGAGTGATGCTATTACTTTAATTATAATTACTAGGAAGAGGTCACACAATTCTGTTGTACAGCTACCAAAACTTTTTAATCAAATAATCTTTATTCAATTCAATTTATGTAAATATAGTTTAAAATATGAAAAAAAGTTCACCTAAAGGGGCCTACTTAGCTTGGTGCAATGCTAGTGGGGATCTCCAAGGGGATAATTCTTTTTTTTCTAAAGAAGCTGGAATACATCAGTAAGCTAATATTTGGTTTTCTCATAAACTTATTATATTTGAAGATATTAAAAATTATTATAATCTCTGCCTATAACTCCCTGATGAAAACCTGAAAATTAGGTAAAAACATCGGCACAAATAAATAATTCGTTTGTTTATTTGTTTTTTTTCTGCAGACCGCATCCCCCGACCATCTTCTCCTCTTATATATCTATAGTCAACTATCTTCACATCCCTATTATATTCTATAGATGGCATACATAAACAACCACAATATGCTCTATGAACATGAGAGAAATGATACTTAATTTAAGCAATTAATACTGGTGATGAGGAGTAGATTGTTTACAGCAATAATGTTTTGTCCTTGATTCTGGCATAGTGATCTACTAAACAACATCTAAAGAAGATTACCCAATCAGTGTGGATGGATTTTAAAGATGTCACATTTTTTAAAACTTTCTCAAGGAGCCAAACAATCAATTCAGAAGTGCACAAACTATCAGCAAGTTTAAATGAATCCAACATCAAGAAATGCCCATAACTTCTTAATCATAAAGGAGTTGTGTTCCATCACAATGGAAGACTGCAAACAGGTGTGATCTGATGATAACATATATTGAACCTTAGATAAGATATGTAACCACTTCTAACTAACACCCTTCCTTTCCTAGCCCTAGCACTTCCAAACTTCTCTTTCTTTTTCTCTCATCAAAAATCCTTCCGTGAAATGAAGTTAAATTTAGAAAGTGCTGTAAATCAGCATCCTGCACATTTGATCACTAATAAGGACAGGGCCCTTCTTTAAAAAGCTCTCTGAAAGATGAAAAAAAAAACTGGAAATATATCATTGAGTGATCCATATTCTTCATATAAATAAATATATTAAAAAAAAGTTATGAATTTTCTGAAAACTCAATAGAATTCTCCACTTATAGCTTCACATTTATACATAGAATGAGCTAGTGTGGTCTAGAAAGCTAACAATAAGTACTGCAAGATAAGTATGAATATTAAATGTGGTTCTAAAGGATGTCTAGTTTACTAATTGTCTGCTTAAACTCTTGTAGAAGGGAAAACAAATAAACCTTGTTGAGGTATCAAGAGCCATTTACTTCCCAGTAAACCATAGTATAAAGGATAATAGCATAATAAAACGTCGGAAAATAAATAGTTGTAAACTATTCTTATTTCTCTTTTGACCGCAACCCTGACCATCTTCTTATACATAATATAAAGGGTATACAAAATAGGGCAGGTGAGAAAAAATAAAAGGAAATATTGGTAAATTGAACCTTACATGACTTCTACCCCAATCATAGGTGTATAGTTTTAATTTTAAATGTTTTTTTTTTGTTTTTGTTTTTTTAAATAAGGCAATAGAATAATTTACTAGAAAAAAATTAAGTCAATAGAAAACAGATTAAAACTTAAAAAAATTAAAAACCCTACAAAATAGAATAGACTTTCCACAGTCTCTATTTATTATTTAGCTAATTAAATGAAGATTAAAAATAAATTGACAAAGTTTATTACACAATATAATATTTTTGATTAATCAAAACCCTTAGCACCACTTGTAATGGATTTACCATCATTATTATCTATACATGAACTTCCAGTTGCTACATATGAGAACAATAAGTAGGAAATACAAATAGTAAGAGTATAAAGAGGTAAATGAAATAGAATTTGTTGAATTTATACAGAAATAACTTAGACATTTACTCCTTGCTAAACCCATAAAACATCCAGTCCTAATATACTCACGTTAACAAGTCCGAAGTAATGTTCATTTGGAGGAAATTGGTCAGATCCTATATCCCGTTCCAACTGGGAAATATTTGCTCCCTAGAAAATGAGGACACAAAATAGAAAAAAATCTTCTAGAAAAATTATATTATCTTTCATACCAGAGTAAATATCAGCACATGATTCCAAGGAAGGAATAAATAACTTTTATGTTATACAATAATATATCAGTAAATTCAATGAAAATAAAGGCTAACCAGAATAAACATTCTGTAGAAAGAACTAATAATGCACATTATAAATTTTAAAAATATGTATAAAAAAGAAAATAAATTAATTAAAAAATATAGAGAATAAATTCAAATTATTCATTGAAATTCAATTACTTATAATGAGAACTAAGGATATATTTATGAATGCATTGAGACATAAAGCCAAAATATAGGTTAAACAATACAGATGTTTTTTGAAAAAAAAGAAATATTAATGGCATCCACAATACATGAGCACTATCTTGGTAAATATAATTAATAAAATAAATAATGAATATTCAAGAGTTGTCACAAGAATCATAAACAGATCTTTTTCAATTAAAATCAGCAACAATTACTGTTTAAATTCCTACAAGCAATAATTAAAATTTATTTTATTTTTAATTTTCCTTATTCATAAAATAAGTCTTATAACACCATAAGATATTTTAGATTACGTGTCAAAATCACAAATAATTAAACTAAAAACCCAGCAAATGATAACAGAAGGGATTATTATTTTAAATATTAATTACATCAGTAAAAAACATAATAAAAAGTCTAGTGAGTCAACTCATGAAACTTACTTAACCGTTCTGGTTTCAAAGTGCAACACAAAAATTATCTGTATCTACTTTAAAATTGGTTCAATTAATATCTTTGCTGGCATTTTAATTATCTAAAATATGGTCTGATTTCAATGATTTGTTTTGTAAGAAATTTAATTACTTTTCAAATAACCACTATATAATTTACTATGAAATGAATACTATTTGTGTTAGGCACAAATTAATTATTCTTTTCTTCATAACCTTTTTGTTTTGCTTTTTCTCAGAAACCTATTTCATACATGAAAAGTCAAAATGCTTTAAGGAAAATAATTTCGCACTAAGAGAAGACTTATTAAAAAATATTTTTGTTTACATATGCAAACGTTTTTATTTCTTTAATTTTGTGTTATAACTGAAAGATTAAAAATTTTGATATTTTGTTTGTGTGTGTAAAAATAGTATACACTGGACTAAAATGAAATCAATTAATTACTTTGAAATTGTATAATTTATAATTTGGTATTTTAAAATATTATATTGTAAATAGTGCTTCTGTATTAAAGAGTACAAGAATTAAGAGTACTGCTGTTTTAACAAAAAGACTGGCAGCAGCATCATATGTTTTTACGTTCAGTTGGCTTTGAGGCCTCTTAGCAACCACCAGCTCTTGTTCTATTATATATCGCACCAATGTCTGTTAACGAATACCTACTCAGGTCAACTATTCAGAGGGACTGCGATATTTTGCTATCATTCACCTATGGTTATCATCTTCTCTGCGTCTATACAACTTTCAACCTTAAACATAAGGTCAGATAGACATTATTTGTTCTCATCCAGCAGAAACATTATTAATTTTACTACCGACTGTGAAACTACTTTTTATTTGTTCAAGAAGAGTTCTCATTTCTTTTTTTATTTTTTTTTTATTTTATACCAGATCGGTATGGGTCTGGTATGGTTGATATAACCATTATATTATATATATATTTTTAAAACAGTTGAATATGGAGGGGGTATAGTCTCGTACAAAAGACACCCCTTATATACAATGTTATTGTTAAAAGAAGAAAAAAAAAATAAAATAAATAGATAAGAATAACGCTTCTTAATAAAAGAGGAAAGTAAAATTAATAACAAAAAATAATTATATTGGTACACTTAATTAAAACAAACAATTGCCCTCTAATAGTAAAAAGAAACAAGTTAATTTGAAAAAGGGACGAGAGAAAAAAATAAAATAAAAAATAATAATGAATAAATAAAATGAAAAATAATAAGAAGTAAAATAAAGGCAGTGAGAGTGACTATGAATTAATTTTATATTTATTATAATTTATAACAGAATGTCCTGCAGCAGTCTGGGCTTCAGTCTTTGGGTTGAGGTTGGGTTTACCAGGTTGTAGGTCACTGCTCCTTTAACTGACGGCAACTGGGAGTGGAACTTCATGAACCGTTTTTTGATGTAATCCTCTATTGACTCCATATGTAATTCACGATGCAATTGGCTATTTCTCATGAACCAAGGAGCATTAACTGCGATTCATAGGACTTTATTTTGAAAAAATTGTAGTTTTTTTTTCCTTTTCATGAAGGATGCCACTCCCCAGACTTCACAGCCGTACATCAGCAGTGGCCTGAGAATTGTTTTAAATATAAAAACAGTTGTTTCTGGTTTTAGTTTGGAATTTCTGTTTGGGATAGGATATAGCATTGCTAACCTTGCATAAGTTTGAGTTAGTTTGATGTTGATATGGTGATTCCAGGTAAGGCGGTGATCTAGGTGAATTCCCAGGTATCTTACTGTTTCACTGGCAAGATTCCATTTCACATTTTTACCTTTGAGGATTAGATCCGGAGGTTCTAGTGAGCGTCGGAGAGTAAAAACTTTTGAGTTACATTTTTCAATGTTCAAGCTAATCATCCATATAGTGAAATATTGTTCTAGATCATTAAGATGACATTGCAAAGTGTTTCTAGCTATTATTATGTCATCATGTTGAGAGATGCACAGCTGTATCGTCAGCAAACATAGCTATGGAGGTGTGTGTGGACTGGACGATGTCGTGAAGGTAGAAGTTGAACAAAATGGGAGAAAGGACTGAACCTTGTGGAGTACCGGCATGGATTTGTCTAAGGGTTGAATTTTTGTTATTAATTCTGACTGAAAAAGTTCTACCATTGAGGAATGAGCTTAGAATATTGTATAGGTATTTTGGAATGCCTGCTTTCTTTAGTTTATATAGGAGACCTCGATGTCAGACCTTATCGAATGCTTGTTGGAAATCTAAGAACGCTACCATGGTGTCTCTTTTTTTCGAATCCGCTAATTATAAATTCCGATAGTCTTGCCAGTTGGTGATAAGTGAAATGACAATTGAAAATCGAATTCAAAATCAGGAATAATTTCGGTGCTCTGAAAAAAAGAATTAAGATGTTTTTTTATAACTGATTCCAGTAATTTTCCAAAAATAGGTAATAAACTGATAGGTCTATAGCTGCTGATTTGTTTAGCATTCTTACCAGGCTTGTGAATTACTATGAGTTCAGCTTTCTTTGCATCCAGAAAGTATCCAGTACAAAGGCAATGGTTAAAAATTGACATGATAAAAACGACAGCTTTCCTGGGTAACATTTTGATTACTATGACTGGGATCAAATCATGGCCAGGACTTTTCTTTACCTTGAGCTTTTTAATCAGGTCCTGGATTTCTTTTGGGGACATGAATTTAGGTGAGAGCTCAACTATTGCGAGGGGAGCTTTAAATACTTGTCAATTTTATCAGTGACTAAATTCGGACTTATTTCTGTGTTGGAGAATGTTTACTCAAAGAAATTAGCGAACACTTCAGCTTTTTTGGCGTCACTGGTGATGAATTCATCATTGTTTACTAGACTTGGAATTTTTTCACGTTTATCCAATAGACGTCGCGTAGCCTTCCATAATGAATGGTCCTTGGGTCTGTTTCCACGTATCCCTGATATTTAGAATTCATCCAGATCCTTTTTAGTTTCATGTTTGAGGTGGTTCCATTTATTTTTGTGAACAGGTTTCTAGAGCGCATCCACTGTCTCCTTGCATGAATTTTTTCTTTAATTTTTAGCAGTATTGATTTTGGGCAGCTACCAGAAAATGTTTTTCCCCTTAAATAGAAAGGTCGTACAGTTGGCTCATGTAAACTGTTTGAGATCGACTCATTTAACATTGTTATACTTTTATCTATTTCTTGAGTGGTAGGGAAATTTTTTTTTCAATTGTAATTTTTCATCGACAAGAATTTTGTACGTTTCCCAATCGATTACTCCATTAATGAGGGATTTTTTCAATGCTTCATTGTTTATCTCAGTTGAGAAATTAATTAATACAGGGATATGGTCCGAATTTAAAGCTGTAATCACTTGAGAAGAGAGAGGAAAACTAAATTTTTTTGTTGATACAATATCCAGAATATCAGATTTACAGCCTGGTCTGTAAAACTTAGGTTCATTTGGTGCGTGTATTTGGATATTGTGCCTTGAGCAAATATCAAGTAAAGCATTTCCACTAGAATTTTATTTGTGGCATTCCCAATAAATGTTTTTACAATTGATGTCACCTAAAATTAATGTATGGTTCCCTGGTGGTAATAGTTTTAAAATTTCGTCTTGAATTAGTTTTGTATTTGGAGGTTTATAAACTGCTGTGACAATGGTAGAAGGAGACGAGTTTAAAAGAACCATAACAACCTCCATATTAAATACGTTGGTAATGATATTTTCAGTGAAATCAATATTATTTTTGATTATTAAGGCTACACCACCAGAGGGAGTCGAACAATCTCTGTCATTGCATAAGATTTTGTAACCGGGGATCTTCAATTTGGTGTTTTGGGATAAATGTGTCTCAGTTATACAGGCTACATCGATGAAATTTGATTCAAGGAAAATTTTAAACTCATTTCTTTGAGAAGATATGCCATGAGCATTCCAATTTAAAAATTTTAATTTTCTTAATTCCGTACCCATAGACGAAAAATGAATATTTGAGCATTCGTTGAATAATATATGATTTGTGTTAAAGCGCAGTTAATCAGGAGAGAATTAGTAACTGTAGATAAGCTGTTATTTATATTATGGTCCATTTGTAAAGAAAGATGCTACTAACGTGGATAGATGAGTCATAATTTGTGGTAAATACGGCTTGATAGCTTCGATTATAATTTTAGTTATTGAAGACAATAAATTTTCACCATTTATTTCATTGTCTTGATTAACTGTGGACTGAGTTTTTGGTTCCGGTGGTTTTTATATTGGTCTCATAACATCAGAATATGAGTTTTTTGAAGTGATTTTTGTGGCTGGCCTGCTTAAATTAGTCTCAGCTTTACGAATATTTGGTTTTGAAGGTGAGTTTATTTTATTTTCAAGGATTTGATAATATTTACATCCCTTGTAATTAGCCCCATGAGCTAGTTCGCAATTAACACAAAATGGCTTATCCGTAAATTTTAACAGACACTTTGAAAAATGGTGTTTACCTTTGCACTTATCTCGGTTCCGAATGATAACAGTTCTTAGTATGACCGTATCTTTGGCAGTTAGTACACATAGGAATATCAATGTTTTTGTGTTTGGGTTCTACTATAATTAGGGTAGAAAATAAATGTTTAAGATTAAAAATATCTTTGGCCTTTTCATTGTTTTTAAGAGATACTGAACAGAGTGGAGTTGGTTTTTTATCCTTATTTAATATTCTGGATACATAGGCAACTTCGAACTGTTTTGATTCTAACTCGACCTTTAATTCGTCTTCGGTAATACTATAGGGAACCTTCCTAATCACTACATTCAAATATTTATTTTTATCCATTGAAAATGTGTGGTATTCTATTTTTTCTTCATCATAATACTTAGTTAAAGTCCTGTAATCTTCAATATTCGTTAACATAATTTTCGTATTGTTTCCAATTAGTAGGGTAGTAAATGGTTCGATGCACAATGCATTCAAGTCGTTTAAAATTAGCCTGTAATTATTAGCATTATGTAGGAATATCGGAGGTATTTTTATTGTATTGGGGTGAGCATTCAGGTTAGTGTTGTTAGTGCTGGTACTTGGTGTCGCTCTAGTATGCTTATCTGAGGAAAGGTCAATTTCTGATAACATCTTAAAAGAGCACCGTAGCTTTTAGAGGAGTAATTTCTGGGTAATACTTACCCATTTTTTTAATGGGTGACTGGGACTGAGTTGAATCTGTGCGTTCCAAATTTCTTTTTTTCGAATGATATTCTTCCAATTGGAGGTCTATATCAGGTTTATTAGCGGTAATAAGTTTTTTTTTGGGATAAATCGGGCAAAATGTTTGATTCATCACCTGATTGCATGTTTTTTATAAAAATAACAAAAAATCATAAAACAAACCATGAAAGCAAGAAAAAACAAAACAAAATACAAACAAAAATGTCTAATAAGCTGCACACACGCTAAAATAGAACCGCACTCTATGAAGTCAAGAGCCGAAACTGTCTCATTTCTTTGTTTAATTTAAAATAATTAATTCTTTATATTTTCTTTACTGTTTCTTTTGTTATGAAATTGTACGTTTCATTCAATTTTACCAACACTACTAACCTATTAATGATTATATATATTTATTTTGTTCAATATCTTTATTTTATTTACAGAACTTCCTTTTCACTTCATTTTCTTAGATATCAACACAATTTCAAAAAGATTACCTAAATCAAGCAGAAACTGGCATTTTACAGCATTAGAAGAGTCCTTTAGAAATTGGGCTCAGTACGCAACTAATTTTCTTTATAATTATGAAAGAATTGAGATTGGAGAAACTGATAAAATACATTAAAATAGATCAAGAAACTTTAACAACAGGAATATGAAATGAAACAAGTATGTGTATGTGCATTTTCTTAATCAATCACGTTTTTCTCGAACATAATAATGATTTTTCTAGTATTTCATTGTTTTTTGTGAAACATATATATTTGGTACTATAATTTTTATCTATATTTAGTTATGTTTATTTATCTTCCTACAACCTGCAACAATATATCTAGTGATAATTCAGTATCTTATAAGAATGATTAATATGATTTTAAGTGTGTAAAACAGATTAAAGTTATTTTATAAATAGTAAGTCAATAATCCACCAAGGAATCACAATAGTGGTTTGATGGAAACTGTAAAATTAGAAACTTGTTTATTTACTTCATTTACATGCTAAATAGCTTAAACAGGTTTCAAAAAAATGAAAGTTCACAGATGGTTCAGATTTGGAAACTGGTAGGTAAAAAAAAGTTATAGTATGGTCATAATCAATAAATGAAAGAAGAGAGGTTTATATATATTATAGCTTATCAACCCAAAAGAAGAAAGAACAGCATCTTACAAGGATTTCAAGAGAATGAAGGACAAAAGGGAGCTGCTGCCAGACAGGGAGAGAGAGATACAGGGTGTTTAAGATTCAATTGATACCATCTTTTTTTTCTAAATTTTTGAGAATTTTAAATAAAATTTGAGAGATTTTAGTTACAGGGAATGAAGTTTCTTTTAATAGTTAAGTCGACTTCGATACCTCTTCTAGTTTTCCCCAATGCACATAACATTGAGAGTTCCAATGAAAAGGGGTATTTTCAATCATGGATTCTTAAAGAAAATCTAATTCTAAAACAATTTTATATCAGAGATTTTTCAGATTAGATCAGTTATAAAGGTATAATTTGCAAGCAAAACAATTGTTTATGGTTTTGTATGATTTTCAGGCAAATGGTATGGAATATTGAACAAAAGTGTTAAAGAATTCAATTTCTCATTAGGATCAGTCATCATAATTTGAATAACCTGAGGAAAGGGCACTCTGATACTGTCATGATGACAGATACTGGTGTGAAATTGAATTCTTTAACAATTTTGTTCTTAACATTTGTTCGATAATTTGTACCATTTTCTCACAAATCGTACAAACCACAAACAATTTTTTCTGATTTTTAACAATTTATACCTGCATAACACATCAGATCTGAAAAATTACTGATATTAAATCACTGTAGAATTGGGAAATAGGATTATCAGTGAGATTCCTGGATTGAAAACACCCCTTTCTATTGGGAATTCCATAGTTAAATGTGCTGGAAAAGGTAACAAAGTCTACTTCACTACCGAAAGAAACTTCATTTACCATAACAAAAACCTGCCAAGTTCCACTTTGAAATTCCCAGAGCTATAGAAAAAATGGGTCATCAATCAAGTCTTGAAGACGCTGCTTATGGCCACTACGATGCAAGAGCTGTACATGAGGAAGGTTATATACTTATATGTATATTAAGAAAAAAAAGTGCACAATTGATTACTGACCATTTTAGAACCTACCATAGTACAATCTCTCCCCTTTCAAGAATGTGTTACGTTGGTCACCTAACAACGGTCTTTTCAGTTTCCTCTTGTAGTAGTGTTTCAAGAACTCTAAAAAAAAAATAATAAAAATAAATATCAAGTATAACTATGAAGTATGAAGTTTAACTATGAAGTATAACTTCTCACAAAGCAAATAAATTTATGAACTTGATAAGAAAAACTTATATTGATATAATACAAAATTATAGTAAGCAACCTCTCTTTATCGTTGCATAAGTTTAATTCACTAAACGTTGTTACTTAATTTTTCATATTTAAAATTATGGAATTAAAAAAATTAATACAAATAGTTAGAAAGATGTAATAGTCATAATTCAAGTTTCTTTGAGTTCAGTTCAACAAGTTGATTACTGTATAGGTTATAGGTACCAGAAATGAAATATGGGAATAAGTGTTTATTAGAACAAACCCAAAGATGCTGGCTATCAGTACCTCACAGTACTGATATATACCAGCATCATTCATGAGTAAATGTTTTACCAAAATTCTAACATTTGTCCGTATTAAAAGAAAAGTAAGAGTAACTTTGGCGTTCCATATGAAATTATTTACAAGAAAGATGTGGAAGATGAAAGACAAAGCTTTGCTTATAAAAAATTGTACTAAGAAATATACTGATTGTACTAAACTATGCAGAAACTGTTAACGTCATTGAAGATTGATTAGGAAAATGGCTGTCTTAATAGTTAATCTGTTTAGAGTTTATTTTTTCACTTAATGAGTTATATCAAATTAACAACTGTAATACTGCCAAAGAAGTTTGGGATACTTTAAAGAATACTTACATAAGTTTAGGACTGGCAATAAAGGCTGCTTTATTGAAATGACTTTCATTTTGTTGAAGATGCCAGAAAATTGTGATAATGAAGTGCACATAAAATAGTTTATGGAAACACAAGCTTCATGAGTTTAAAATTGAAATTACAATGATCTGACTATTAAGTTACTTTATAGTCTTCCTTTAAATTAAAGGAACTAATGAGATTAGTAAAAATACATTCATACAGCCTCTAGCACAGTGTTAATTGGCCTATTTAAGAATATCCACTCCTGACTTCCCCATAAGAGAATATTTAGGATCAATAGTTTGAATAATTTTATAAGATAATTAGCTAGAGCTATTCCTCAGAAATTTTTAGAATCATTCTTCTTTACTTTGTTATAAACCATGACCATATTTAAGAATGTATAGAAGGATCTATTCACAGTTGAGAATTTGATTTTTAAATTCTACTTAGTGTATCCATCCCCAATTGGAGTAGATAAACTTTTGTAGGAGACTAAACTCCTATTTCTTCCTGCGAATGTGTCTATCAAGCAGATAATGTCACACCTAAGGAAGTAAGATCAGTAAGTGAATAATGTTTATGAATTGGGTAGGAGTATGTATCCCCCTCATGAAGAGGTATTATATTATTAATTAAATATAAGTGAGTATTTGATTTTTCCACAGATATAATAGTTCAAAATGCTTTGTGTAATTATACAGTTTGTGTAACAGCACAAAATTATGATTTAAAAAAAAATCAACTACTTTTTTTTCAACAATAAACTAAATGGTCTGAATCTAATTTATTCTTTTGTAACACCTTCAATTTCTAGATGACACATTTTTTCTGATTAAAACCCATCATAAAATAGATGTTTTGAAAAATTTTTCATCAAGAGAGGAAAGGATTTTGAAGTGAACATCATATCCAAGTCCTTGGCTGTTGACAAAGTTGCATAATTATCTTTTTTTTATGAAAAACATCCACAGATTGTTCTTAATCATTCGCTAGATTTTGTTAATCACAACACATAATTGTTAATAACTAACACTATTGCATTTCTTATTAATTATCTAGTTAATATAAAAAGACCACAACAAAATAAAAACATTAAAAAATCTGGCGTGGTGCACGCATCACAAAGCTTTCACTTACGATCCTTCATGCGTCCCAAGTTATGTTTATATTGGTGGGTTTATGATGAAGTTATCACTATTTTGGAAAAAATATATAAAGATCAAGGAAGGCGAAAATTATGAACAAAATTATTAATTTTGTTGCTGTAAAAACTAGTTTATTAGGAATTTTTGAGGTGGGAAATATGAATATAAATTTTGTTTCTACCAAGAATGCAACAGTTTAATGAAGCCGTAATGCAGTAGTGAAAGATCGGGCAGTCTTGGCTTTTACTGTTCCATTCAATGTGTCTATTTTTCCTTTTTTTCTTCTTTAGTTATTCATAAAATTCTTTGATATTTTGTATTTACCAATAGTTTATAATTGTTAACCATGAAAACTATATTTAAAAAAAAAAAAAAATAAAGGTACTTCAGAGGAAGATTTTTTAAAAATTCATCTGATCAGATAGGACTGTAGTCACATCTTAGGCATATACCCGCCCTTAAATTTATAATTTCAGTTTCAAAACACCTTTTATTTTTGAGCTAGGCTATTTCCGGACCATTTTACGAAACTTGATTATTAGGACTAAGGGGATGTCAAAATGTGTATTTCTATTCAAAACTCGAATTAAAAATTTTACACGATTGCAAAAATTTCTCTTACTACATCTATATAGGTAACTGAAAGTAATACAAAGACTGGTGTTGTAGACAAATAATTGCAGTTACTTTGATATTCAGTTTATACATTTTCTGTGTCAATATAGTGCCAATAGATTTTTGGCAATTTGGTAACTAGCCCCTTTGTTTAGTGTTTAATACTTACAGAAATCTGTCTAACCATTGTAACAGATAGTGAACTTGAGATTTCTTTTTCTTTTGTTTTTCCATACAATTTTCAAATCTGGCTTAAAAGACTAAAAATCAAAACATAAAATAGAACTAGCAATATAATTCAAACCTTAGATAGAATTGACAAGTAATACTTAAAAAAAAAAAAAAAAAAAGAAATTAATTTGAATGAGAATGGTTTTTTTTCTTTATATGTAAATAAAAATTGTGGAGAAGATGGTTGGCCGGTGCGGTCAGCAAATAAACAAAAAAAATATATTCGTGCCAACATTTTAAACTGAACTTCAGGTCTTCATCAGGTGGTTAAAGCAGAGGTTCTGGCTAAATTGGTTACAAACTAGCAGTTAAGCAAGAACCACTGTATTAATTCCCTGATGAAGACCTACAATTCAGGTCAAAACGTCAGAAAAAATAAATATTTTTTGTTTATTTGCTGACTGCACTCTCTGACCATCTTCTCCACATATTAATCCACGGTAAATTATCAAACCTCATTGTAAATAGAAATTATATTAAGATTAAGGTGAGAGAATAAACATAAATATCAAGAAAAATAAGACATTATGATAAGAATAGACATACTGAGCTCTCTAACCATTATCTTACATTATTTAAATTTATTATAGCTTTCAGTACTGAAGATTAAGGGCAGAAATAAGAATAGACAGAAAAAATATAATTTTTAAAAGTTCTTCATCAAAAAGCTGACTTACATGGAGGATAAATACATTTCCATATAGACATAAAAAATATCTCTACTAGGCTTGGAATGGCAAGGACAGCAAATAATTGAGGAATTGTCAGGCAAAACTAACGTAATCAATCCTATTCACTATAGCTGTAGTAGACTAAGAGTTGGAAACTAATTCTTTCAACAAAAAAACTTACAGCTAGAAACCCTTTGGAATTCAATATAATTCTCATCTCAACACATAACACCAGCAGCAACGACTTCTAAAATTTTAATTTGAAAAAGCAGAATTAGACAAGTCATTTAATTTGAAAACTTACACTCAAAATTTTGATGTGGTGTATAGTATGCATTCCTAAAAGAGAAATGATAACTGATAACATTTTTAAAAATGATAGCATCTAAGTCAGCAATTTAGTAAGATGCTTTCAACTGAAACATTTACACTTGGAATTTAGCTAGCAATTTGCAATGAACAAACCTGAAAATGATAATTTTTTTTTTTTAATTTGGAGTTAAAACCATTTAATGAAAAATCTTACAGCTGAATAGTTTGGATTCGATAGATTAGACTGAAATTTAAAAAATTCACTACAACATACGATTTAGAGTGGTCACAAGTTAAAAACTCAATTTTTTTTTTATTTTTGGGGCATTTGGTGATTTATTTTTTTTAGAAAACTTGGATTTAGACTGACACAAAATAAATTCTCTCAAATATACCAGCTGTTCATGTTAACAAGTTTGAAATAAATCCACAAAAATGATAAAATGAATGTTGCTTCCTTTTGCCAATTGAACTTCATTTTGTTTGTATTCCTATTAAATGAATGTAATTATCCAGTTCTTGCTAGTGGCTTTGCAATAGTGGTATAAATTTGTAATAAAGTAGATAACTTTCATTTAAAACAATTAGATTAATTGGTTTAACACCTGTTTAACCATAAAATTAGGGTGTTAGATTATGCAAAGGACAAACAACTTTCAAACTAAGTTGTGTAATACTTTATTTTAAGTCTATCAAAGGGTTCAGCAGTAACATTTTTCGTTTAATGATTTGAGCTAAATTTTTGAATTTAAACAATTTCAAAATTCCGCCACTTACATTGCCTATCTCTTCAGAGCTAATTTCAGGTGAGTCTGGTGCATATTTTTGGCTCAGTTTGAAGCACAACTCTTTCAGTTTAATGTACCCAACAAATTTTATCAATTTAAGGTCATCAGTTTTAAAATTTGGAATGCTGAGAGGTCAGTTGGTGTGAATTTCAGTCTAATCCACCCAATTGTTATAAGGTATTGTATGGTTTGAAACCTGATTTTAAAAATGTTGCTAGTTTTAAAATAGCAAAAATTTACAATAACAGTCACCCCAGATTTGTTTTGGCTGGATTGTAGTTTATTTTGAACCAAGTTCCAAACTTAGTTTGTAAGTTATTGTAATATGCTCTTTTTTAGTGAATAGTATATTTTGATGTTTAAAGGGTTTTGATATGTTTTATTTTATGTATAATTTTAATATTGCTATTTGTTTATCCAAAAAGCAAACTAACCAAGTTTCATTGTTTATAATAACTTCATGATACAAAACCAAGATGGCGGTATGTTGACCAGATTCAAATATCATAAAAACTATTTTAACTCGTCCCCTCATAATTGAAAATACAGTAAATTAAAGGAAAAATAGAAATCAAGAAATAGTGCTACAGAATAATATTCAGAAAGTAAATCATTTGGAAAAAATCCCTAACTGTTGTGCGACAATCGATGTTTATATGTAACCTCAAGATGGCAGGTTTCGTTTGTGAACAGGCACTTAGGTCGGTGGCGCGGAAGAGAGAGGAGGTCATGAGCAAGAAGAGGTGCTCATCAATTTCTGTCCAGAAGAAGAGGAAGCCACCATTTTGGACGCCAACACAATAAGAGAAAAGAAAACATCAAGGATCTCAACAGGAAGATAGTGAGCTTGGTTAGTTTTGATTATAACTAAATTTAATATACAATTGTAACAGAGATATTAATTTAATTAAATTATTGTAAATGCCTGTTCTGATTGTCTAGTAACACACGCCCTGAGATTAAGAGTCTCTCTCTTTCTTTTTATATAATAAAATTAAGAGTCTTTTATATTATTAAATTTGAATAAATTATATTATCCATTTAAGAGTAAAGTTCTTAATTTGAACCCAGGTATCTCTTATATTTGAGAAAGGTTATAAAACTAGCAAAGATTATTTTTATTTAATTTTTAAATTTTTTAAAAATTATTACATTATATACTAGTTTTTCAGTTAATATACCCCATAAATTAGAAGCGTCAGTTTTTGAAATTTGACTACTCTGAACAGTCAGAATTGTTTTGATACATTTTACTAAGACCCCTTTCAACAGTAGTCTAATGTTCGGTTATTTTAACCCTAAACTCAGAATTAAGTCAGCTTCAAAATAGAAATAACTTGAATCAGTTAACTCAGATTCAATTTCAGGTAGGTTTGTTGTATATTTTGAGCCTCGTTTCAAGCGTAAGTCTTTCACTTAAATGCATCCCACAAATTTAACTAATGTAAGATCATCAATTTTTAATTGTGACCACTCTGAGCATTCAGTAGGTATGATTTGGTTAAATTTCAATTTATTTTATCGAATGCAACATTTATCAGAAAGGTTTTTTGTTGAGTGTTTTGAACTATAATTTTAAAATATAGCCCATTTCATTATTACAACAACATACATAGTTATTCACCTCTAATTCTGTTTCAGTTTTGTTTGTTGTGCATTACGATCAATTTTATACCTGACTTTATCAAAAATTTTCTCAAAAATGCCCGAAATCTGCTATTTTTTTTTTACTATCCACAAACAGAATGTCTACAATACTCTGTCAGTCAAATTACCTTACTTTTCTCTGCCATAAATAAAATTACTTACCCTTCCTCAAAAACAGAAGAGAAAAAAAAAGAAATATGGAATGGAAAAAAATTGTTTGTCACAATATTTAAAAATATCTAATAATAGATTGACAATCAAGAAAGCTAGTTACAAATACTTAAGTTTTTAAATATAATAAAAACATTCTGAAAAGTGGTAAATATCTTTTAAAAAAATTATAATATACAATTCTTTTGTATTTAGAAAAACGACATTAAAATAACAAAAATTTCTAAGCACTACACTATCTTAATAAAGATAGTTTCAACAATATGTTAGCTACTATAAAACATTTGTACCAAAATTTTTACTTCAAACCCTTTTTAAACCCAATTTGAGTAGTCTATTACACAGACACCATGAATCATATTAAAAAAATGATAACAGGAGTTGTAGGTAATTTCCTCCTCTTTAATTTAATACTTGATTACCTTTTTACACAAAAATGCTTACTTTGCAAGTTAAAAGTCAAAAATTGAAACTTTTAGAGGTTTTTTGATGACTTCTCATATAAGCTGAAAAATAATTTTATTATGCATCAATTTGTGTTTAGCATCCCCTAAAACATTACAAAAGCTACTAAAAACAATTAAATCAACTAAATCCAATTAAAACAACCTCCTCATTTGACTGGACTATATCAGTAAACGTGAAAAGGATCCCAAATGTTTGTTTTATATCTAACCCAGAACCCTACTGCCTGATCTATAATTTTTTTTCTAGTAATAATATGCAACTAATTCCACATATTTCAAAGTATTGTACTTAATAGAAATCATTTACATCCAGTTTTTAGAAAAGCGCACGACTACCTTACCTGAAGTAAACAAAGTGGTACAATAGCAGGATTTTTGTATCTATACTATATAAAAATGTGTATAAATGTTACTTGTTGATCAGAGAGAATTATTAAAAGTTGTAGAATTTTCTCCAAATGATTGTTATTATTAAGAAGTAGAATAATGTTTCTGGTAATCACATTTGAAAGAATTGTAATTGATATCAAAGCACTAAAAACTACATATGTTCTTTAAGATTTCCCCTGAGCTATATAGAAAATTCCCAACTTTTTGCTAACCATATGAAACTCCCAACATATTCCTGAATATATATGTATTTCGTTCTGATTTAGTTAATTGCAGTGTACATTTATAACAAAAATTCTTAAAAATTTCATGAGACACCTTAGTTCTGCAGATGCTAGGAACATTCAGGAGATTGGTTCCAAGATTCTTGTAATTTTATATCATTTATACTGATTTTAGGCTTTGATAATATAAAATCTTTAATACAAATAGCAAAGCAAAAGAGCTTCAGAGGGAAACAATTGATCAAGGAAGAGATGCAAGATATAAACAGAAGGAAAAAGAAATGTAGACTCTTTCTAGAATATTTTTTTCTAAGCCCTTAAATTTCAAACTCATAAACCACTATCCCATTACTAATAAGAGATGTTATACCATTCAGTTAATGATAAATATAAAGAATTAAGTAAGCAACTTAAGAATTTCTAAGCTGGATCATATTAAAAATCAGTTGGTAAAAAAAAAAAAGTCACTCTCACAAAGTTTTAACAAATAAAAAAATAAATGTTTTATCATTTCTTATGAAAAATGATGTAGTCAAATTCCAGAAAAGCAATTAAGCCATACTAAAAATTGAGCAGTTTAGGCCATTAAATTAGAAATTTATTGAAAGTTAAGTATATATATTTTTTTTACTTTCATGGACTATATCTGAGGAAAGAAGAAAAGTAACTAACTGATGCATTACTGGTTCAACACTTAACCTCATTAATTCTAAAAACTTTACAAAATAGTACAAAAAAAAATGCTGCATACATATAGTTCTTTTAATTACTAGCATAATTTTCGCTATAGGTGATTGAAATTTTAAGTTTTTCCACACTTAACTCTGGCTCTTGAAAATGATTTGAGAAGTGTAACAAGCATAAAAAGTTATAAAATCACTTCAATGGGAAAAAAAAGACAAATATTTTTGTTTTTTAATCAGGCAAGTAAGAGTCAATCGAAAACTATTCAGTTCTTCCAGATGCATTGTAGCTTACTTAGAATGTTAATTATTACACAATTTAATTCCCTGTAATAGAATAGCACATTGCGTAAGGCATGGAAATCCTGAAGGATCTTACATACCTAGGAATAATGTCACAGAACAGGTGCACCATAATAGTCACTGATCTGTTCCAGGACAATTTTTCTTTTTAGGAACTGTCACAATACAAAAGTTTACATTGTTCAGAAAAAATATTTCACCTACAGACTTGGCAATAGTAAATAAAAAAAATAAAATAATTAAATTTAATATTTTTTCATAAATTTGATAAGTGGTTTGAGAATAAAATTTATGAGATGAGCTGTGACTGAAACATGTGCGTAAAAGAAAAATGCTTTTGGTTAAGAGAAAGTAGTTTAAGGAAATTAATGAAAATTATACTAGACCCTAACACCCCTATCCTTAACTTCTCTCTTTCTAAATTAAGACAAAACTGGACGAGCCATTTTCGAAATATAGGTGTGCTGAGAATAATGTATTTTTAAGTCTGATAAAATCAATCTGTGACCAACTAGATATCAATTCACACAATCCCTGAAAATTGGATAAATATCAGACAACAGTTCGATTGATTATGTCTGAACACAAATTTGACTACAGTCATGGAACCAAGGTGGTTGCTTGATGTATAAAATATAAAATGGGAGTGAACATTTTTGATCCCGAGGAAGTTATTTTTTTATTTCCTGTATGAATACAAAGCTTCCCAACAGTCGGTATTGAGGAAGCAATACATAAAAATTATGTACAATGTCTCTAAAGGTAACAGTTTATGAAGTGCTTTAAAAATAATGATGATGTTGAGAATATAAGATACTAAAATGGCTTAAATCTATCTGCTTTGAAGATAGAGAAGTGCATTTTGCAGGGTCTTCTATAACTTTTAATGATTAAATGAAAGTACTAAAATTTGGTGCTACCTGCAAACCCCAAGTTTTTACTGCACATCAGCCGCACATATCACCTTAAAATTAAAAAGCAACAGAAGTTTTACTAACTGCAGTTGCTTTTTTACTTAGAATATAACATTTTTACCATAGTCCAACAGCTTTTTCGTCAGATATTTTTTTAATAGATCATCGGTATGGTCATGAGAAGTATTTGGGCCGATTATTATAGGACACCTTATATATATTAATTTTAGCTTCTAATTTTAAATTAAGTAATATACTTTACTAGAACAGAACTTCATGTTTTTTTTTTTTTTACAATTTGGCTTGCTTAAAAGCAAATAAAGCAAATCGTTGTAGTATGTTGCACCACATGTCTCACAATATACTCCATAGGTATAGACATGGAACATAATACAGCGACAGTGTAAGACAGTCGAACACCAGTTCGCGGACCATATCAGAATCACAATCACAAACTCATTATTTAATTATTTCAACTGAGGATATACTAATACCACAGTTCCATAAGTTAGTTTTTTGCCTCACAATTTTAGCTGGTAGTAGGTAACATATACTTAGTATTCTTTCAGAGATCCCTTATCTTTCATAGTCAATACTAAGTTGATACCAAAAAAATATACTGAACTATCTGATCAATTGCAAAATTGCAAATGAAAAAATTGCATTCAATTCTAATTAACAATGATCATAAAAAAGAAATACGAAGTATGAATGATATTCATCGCCTAAGTAAAAATATTTGTGCAAAATAAAAAATTAAGCATCTATTATAAAAATAAAATTAAACATAAAAAAGAAAAGGAAATTACTCACCGAACAGAACTCCATAAACAATCCTTAATATCATAAACATGGAGGCATTCAAACAATTGTGACATCCCTTCTTGCTTTCTTTCTTTTCTCGGCTTCAATTTAAATATTCACCAACTAAAAAACAAATAAAAGTGGTATATTTAACATATAAACTAAATAAAAAAATTAAGATAGACTGAACCATTTATATGCTTACTGACATCTTTATATCTAATGCAATGAGATAATCCTGACATTAACAAATGGAACTCTCCCCAAATAAGCTTGCGATACAGTAAAACAAAATGGTCATTATAGTCCTGAATCGGCACTAGCCCCCTCGAGAAACCTTCACCAAGTTGCTCTAATCTTGTACAGTACCCTCTCCCATGAGTATATTTGTGGCATCTTCTGCAATACCATCAACCTAATGGAGTCTTGGTCTCTATCAACTTAGGAGGTGCTTGTGGCTTCATAGAATTTTGGTCATTGATACTACCATACACACTTCGGATAAATAAGGAGGAGACATAAAGGTATTTCATATTTTATTGACAGAATAAGTATGATCTGGAGTGTTGGGTAGCTCAGTGAGGAAGGTACCGTACTCCTATCTCCCAGGCCTGAGTTCAAGTCTAGCTGTAGATGTAACCTGGCAGTTGAGAGTGATTATGACCACATCACCTCCTTATACAGTTAGTCTCGTAACAGTACTTCTGAACATAAAAAAGTAATGAACCATAGTTAGTTAAGTCCCTTCAATTGTATAATGTGTGGTGTTTGTACAACAGTTAACTCAAATCAAGTTCAAAAGAGGTTTGAAGTGAAAAGTTCTGATGTAAATGTTTATTAGTAGCTTACTTCATGTTTTTTTGGAATGATTTGACATTATTCAACACATTTTTTTCAGCAAGTATGAGAAATCATGAAAAAACACTCTAGAAAGCACTGGAATTCAGAAGCATCGAGTTTTCCAGAATTTCCTAACTAGTAGACGCCCTGAAGTATATTACAACTGTTCTGGAAATTGATTTTCAATCTGAGAAAATTTGTCCTTTAATCATCAAAATCTTTCTTAGTGATGAGTAAAAAAATATAAAAATTATAAAATCAAAAACATAATCATATAGAAATCATTCTTGGTACATATTCATCCATTTTTATAACTACTAAAACTCAGAAATGGTTAATTATTTCTAAAAAACAAATTTTAAAGTACATCAGAAGAAGCTATTTCAAAAATTAGGCACTAAGCCCTGCCAAACAATTATAATGGGGATAAGACATAGCTGATATCAAAGACCAATTCATTTTACATAGATTTTAATCATAGTTATAGGAATAATTTTTTGAGAAAATGGTAAAAAAAAGTGTAAATGGCGCTTTTAGTATCTATTTTAACAAAAGCATTGCTATGACATCTGAAGCATATTACTACTTACATTAGTTACTTAAAATACTTACTCATAAAATTTTCGTTTTTTTTTTTTTTTGCAAGAAAAGCCAACCTACAACACACACACTCAAGTGTGCACATACACAAACACTCACACCATATTTCATATATAAAGTTAGTGAAAGTAAAAATTGATGGAACACGTGCAGGAATATTTTTCCAGAAAAGTTTTTATAAAAAGGGTTAAAAAATATTGTCAAGATTACCACTGTTAGATTTTTGGTCTCGTGGAACATGTTGATCACATCAGAAAAACAGTTTAATATTCTTTAAAATGTTAAAACTTGGATAATTCAGATTAGGAATGCTACCCCTGTAAAAGAACAAAAGTTTAATTAATAGAAACAGAAATAGAAATTAAAAAATTAAATGGTTATATTTATCATAGTGAGGATATTGTTGGCCGTACATGAAATCAAGAACTTGGTTGGTGTTGAGGTCAAGAAAGAAAACAAACAGAAAGTGTAAAATTATTTTAATATTTTATATATGTATGTATAGTTGACCGTAAAAATAGATATATAGGGAGATGGTCAGGGTTGCGGTCAATA
>NW_027116617.1:1205202-1223350 GCF_000696795.3 Halyomorpha halys | reverse complement strand
TTCTATCATTTTATCTTAACATAGTTTCATTTTGTATCTTTTTAGCCCTGATGAAGCCCTGCAAAGTGGGGCGAAACGTTGGAAAATAAATAGTTTTAAACTATTTTTGTTTCACTATTGACCGCAACCCTGACCATCTCCCTATATATATTTTAATATTTACTCGATTTAAGTTGTAGGCTTTGATCATGATTAAGGAAAACAAGATACAACCATCTACATAGGTAATAAAGAATGTAAGTATGTTTGTCTGCTATAGATACCAAAAATGTCTAACCGGTTCCACTAAAACTTTCAGAAGAACTTAACATATTTCCAGGAAAAGAATCCTATGAAGTATTATTTATAAAATTTTGAACTGGATCTTAAATATTAAAATTAAATTTATTAGGACATCCCAAACCAGGTCGAGTTCTTAGCTATGTAAGTACATGTTATAATATGATAATGAATTAATTGAAGGCTTACAGCTCAGAAATAGATAAATTTCATGGAAAAATGGAAAGAAAACGTTTCAGCCCTTGTCAACGGGTGAGGACCAATACTTCTTCACAACAATGCCCAACAAGATATTTGACAATTAACTTAGAAAAAATTATAGATCTAAAAATTGAAGTTTTAAGATATTCACCATAGTTATCTGACCTGTATCCCACCAACTAAATTTTTTTCTTAGCAGTTAAAATAATTTTAAAAAACAAAATATTCTATAATGAAAATGAGATAAAATTTTCATTTCTTAATTTTATAGACAAAAAGTTAGTTACTTAAATAAGGGATAAAAAAATTGCAAGGCATTGAGAGAAGTGTATTTATTAAAGCTAACAAAAATTATTTTGGATAAAAGAAATATCATTAAAATTTGTTCTCCTTTAACTTGCATCATACTCTAATTAAATATCCGAACCCGATATTCCACCGACTCGAGCATGTCTTCTCTTACCAATGGCAATACTCTTAATTTTCCAACAGCTCTTTTTGCAATATTTTTTTTATTTACTCTTGTATATTAATGATGACTCTCCAATTACTATGATTTCAAGACAGACTTATCATTTAAAATGAAACACGAATATCTAGATAAATAACATTATTCATCAGGAGGAAAATTTATTTCATAATAAAAATTATAATGTCAAACAGGACTTCATACAAAGGCAAAAGCATGTCCATAGGATAAACTACAAATTTCGAATTATCAAGTTTATAAACACAGCATAAATCTCGTCAGAAATGAAGCATTGATTCATGTTTATAGTAACTAAAGGCCAATTAATAAACTGTGATTTTATTCTTGAATATCTACCCAAGAAACAAGGGCAAGCAAGCTTTTAAACTTCATTATCACACATTAATCATTCTCATTACCATCAGCCTTTATTAAAATAAGACAAGGATTGAATTAATATAACAAAATTTTTAATTCAGAGTTATTTGACATCATCAATCATAAATCAGCATAAATCAATATCATGGAATGATATCTTAATTCTTAAATAAAAAATATTACCATGGTTTGCTATTCCCTTGGAAGAAAAATGATCTTTAAATTCAAACTTCGAGTTGAATTCTTAATCTTTAGATGCTTTTAGTTACCCCACATTAAAAAATTTTAATGAGTATGAGTTTTAAGCATTCTGACCACGTCAGGGTATGAACTGTTAAGAAAGAATGGTTTTTTAAAGTGAAATTAAACCATATTCTCATTATTTTTTTTATGATTTTATTTAATTATAAAATTAATTAATTTTAAAAAGTTCATAATTAAATTATTAAAAATTTTCATTTGACCTAGCAAAAGCCTTTGATGAGGTGAGAAAGCGTGATATCTTGGATGCCTTGAGAGAAAAAGTGATCAATGATGGTCATGTACTGGTGGTCTATCCAGTCTACAAGAAAACAAGAAATATAGTAAGATTTGCCAACTCCACTTCACAGGAAATAGAAACAACAATCGTAATCTGGCAAGGTTTTAGTCTAATTCCACTCTTGTATATTGTAGTAATGGATTAAGTAATTCGAAGGGCTAAAGAAAAAATGCGGAAATTCCACCTGGGATAACCCAACCTAAGGCCAGTGAGGCTCTCATTACTTGCATTCGCCCAATGACATTATTTTCTCAGACTCTGACAGGAGTCTGCAGTACAATATTAATATATTAAAAGAACTGCAGAAGATTAATATGGTTATCAACCCTCGAAAAACTAAACTAATGAGGGTTGGGAAGAAGCCTAGGAGAAATATGTGCGTCATCAGAGTCAAAGAAAAAATCCTCAAACAAGTAGAAAACTTCAAATACCTGGGCAAGCACCTTAATGAAAATAGATATATCGATTCAGAGGTGGCTGAGCGAATCACTGCTGTGAGCAGGATATTTGAAGCAGTTAAGAGAGGTTTTCTAAACAGGCAAGAGGTAGAAAAGATAAGAAAAGTAGCCGTTTTCAGATTGACATTTCTTCCCATTTTGACATATTCATCAGAATCATGGACGCTGACGGAGAAGCATCAATCAAGAATACAAGCATCAGAAATGAGACTCCTTCTAAAGATTGAGGGGAAAACAAAAAGAGACAGAGTCCGCAACACCACCATCAGGTCAAATCTCAATATTAAGCCAGCCAACGATGTGATAGAAGAGAATTGACTGAGATGGCTGGGACATCTTTTGCGAATGGAACCGAGGAGAATAACTAGCGAGGCCTACCGAGCCAAAGTAGAAGGCAAGAGAGGAAGAGGACAGCCTAGAAGGAAATGGGAAGATGAGGTAAAAAGCTATTTTCAGAGAAGAGGACTTCAATAGGAATGACAGAAGGCGCCTTGCAGAAGACCGGTAGAGTTGGAAAGGGCTCTATAAACTTCCTCCTCACACTACTTAGTATGGTTCAAGAAGATTGATTACGATGAAGAAGTTTCATTGAAATTTAAAGTGTCAAGCTCTTTATTTTTCATTTAGTAAAACTGAAGCTCCAATCAAATTTTTCTCCTCCTGAACGTAGACTTACATACCTACTTCCCACCATAGTAGTAGGCAGTTTCTGCTCGCAGTTGATTACTACCATAATAAGAATGAACAGATCCTATTTTACTGGTCTATTTTACAGGCTCTATTTGGCATTCTAGGTATGACATCATATCCATGCTGCCCAGGCTCGACCAGTTCTGAAGCAGTCAGTAGGTCAGTAATTTGATGGTTTTAGGTTACGTTTAAATAATGTTATCAGGTAGAAGAAGAGTTTTGATGATAATATAAACTTCCAATGATTCATTTTCGGCTTCTTTTCATATCAGATAAAATTAAATAAAAAATTGTTAAACGTTTACAGAAATTTTCTTCCTAAATAAATATTCAAGTTCAAACATTGGATTTTTTTTTAACAATTTAATAATTAACAACATTATGATTAATCTGTTTTGATTTCATTATAAATATAGGATATTTACTATCAAAATGATCTTACTAATAACAGCCATAACTGTCCATAGAAATAAATTTAATATCAGACATGGCTTTAATTCTTTAAATATGTCCTCATAGTCTTTATATCGCATAAACAAATATTTACCATTTCCAACTGAAAATAACACAAAAATCCATCACTCATTTGAAGTTTGTTATTAATAACATCACCACTAAGTTAAATTAACCAATCTGACTATCAATTTTCAGGAGACCTGAATCAAAATTTACTTTTTTTTAACTTCCCCATCGTAAATAATTTTGTTATTTCTGAACTTTTTACTTCTATGAAACAGAGATTAAGATTGATGCTAATACTTTATTTTGTAAAAAATGCTTCTGGTAAATAAATAAAACTAATGAAATCGAAAAATGCAATTTTCACAACAACATTTGTTACTTCAATGAGTTGACAATAACTAGTTTATTGACCAACATAACATATCGTATTCCATACTTAAAAGGGGAAAAAAATCCTAAACAAGGTTAACATTTTATCCTGAAATTCTTTAATCTTATTACGGGACTTATAATACCAGGTAAAATCACATGCATCAATTAAATAAGATCACAACTCTGCCAGGGTATGTATTTTTGCTGTTACAATATAAATGAAAACAATTGAATTGAAGCCGACATTGTGATTTACAATAAATAGGTAAAGAGCGAGAGGATTTTGTTACCTTGGTGGGTAGTTTCAAAGAAGTACTAAAACGGTAACGGTAGTACATAAAAGTTAGCAATCACTTCCACCCACCCACTACAGTAGGCAGTATCATCAAAAGTAAACCTTGAGAAGGTTTTGATAATGAGATTTTTTTTTTTTTTTTAATTTTGTTCAAAATATGTAGGGAAGATATTAATTTGTATTTTTTATTTCCAAGTTTACATCAATTGTTCCTTTTTTATTTTTTATTATGACAGCCAATGAATTTATTGTAGGATGAATTGGTTTAAGAATATTGTTCATAATTTTTAACATCTGTTGGTCGATCATTTTCTCTGTTAACCAAGTGTGTGATGAAGGTAATGGTCTTTCAATCCATCAAAGGCAATACAGTAAATTTTAAAAATTACTAAAACTTGACAACGCTAAAAAAACAAAATAATCCAAAAATAAGTAATCTTGGCATACATAATATAATTAATTAATCTTTTTTAATATAATTAATTATATCACTAAACAGTACTTACGGGAACACTACCCCCAGTCAGCATTATGCATTGCTGAGCAAGTTTATAAACAACCTTTTTCTACAGCATTCATTATGGATGATGAGTGATGAAGTCTTAGAAAGATTTATCTGTAAATTGGAAATATGACATTAGTTGGTAACAGAACTTGGTTAATAACACAACATAAAATAAAATAAAGCTTACTTAAAATTTATGCAAGCTTGAAATAAGTTTTTATTTGATATAATTTTATGCAGCAGAGTTATAATAATATTCTTCACTCATCCTTAACCTAAAGAAAAAAAAAAAAAGAAAGAAAAATCCTATTCAATTACATCTTCACAATAATGATGGTAAATACCTGCAAGAAATGACATAAATAGCCTTTAATTTTATTAACTGGGAAAAATAACCTATTCCTCGTAATTATATTTCATATCATTGGCCATATTTTATTCAATTGAAATTCTGCTTGGAGTCAAAAGTAGAATCCTTAAAACATTTTTTATGAATTTAGATGACTATTACAAGACAGGACACCAATGGATAATTATCCTTTATATTTTAAGAACAAACCAATGAAAAATAAACACAGATATAATATAAGTAACCATTTTAAACATAAAACAGATTAGTTGCCTTAATAAAAACACGATACGAAGTTTGGTTCAATAAAATCACACTGTTCTGAAGCACCACAAAAAAGTTTAAATGCAATTATGAAAATAGGGCAAACAATAATAACTACTTAATTTAATAATAAAGAAATAACTAACATTTATTTAAAATTTACAATTTTAGTTCCGTACCCACGAATGTAACAAAAATTATAACAAAAATTCATTCAAGAAATTGAAAAACAAGCCATCTCACTAACAAAGTCACAACGTAAAAACTGTTACAGTGTTTTGATTAAAAAGTAATTACCTGTAAATGACTAACAGGGGTTTTATTAAAATTGATAAGAATTGTAACACATTATCAGTCAAACCAAAAAGTGCAACAAAGACACAGAACTCAAATGATAATCAAGATAAAAGTTACAAAATCTACATGGCAACTCAAAAGTTTTAAATAAAGGAAATTTTCTTAGGAATATTATTAACTACTTCTATTACTAACCTTGAAAAAACTTCTTAAATTTAAGAATGAGTATCATCAAATATTTTTTAAATAATAGAACCAAGAGAAATTATAAAAATTCTTTCAATAAAAAAACAATATGTAAAAGATCTTAGTAGCTGAAATAAATAATATTCAATAAACATTAATATTCATTGATATTTGTTAAGTAGAATCCAATCAAAAACATTCACCTTACTTAGGTGATAAGCTATCACACCTATGTAAATACAATACTTCTCTTTCTCAATTGTGAAGGAAGATAACTAAGGAAAAAATGTTTATCAAAGAACATAAAGATAAGAAAGCAGAAGTACTACATTAGGCAAACCTTCTTGGTTAATAAAAATAAATAAATAAACACTAAACATGCAATCAACTTACATCCTCAATTAGATTTAACCCAGGAAATACCAGATGAAAAGAATTAACAAGATGATACTCTGCCAAATACACTCAACTGAATTAAGTGATTTCAACTAATGCACCCTCTCTCATAATACAAAAAAGGAAACTCATAACACAGTGTTATTAAACTAAGTAAATGTGAACACGATTTATTAAAAACTCTGTAATATCTCTAATATACAATTAAAAAATTAGATAGAAAGGCAACAAGTAGATTTTTATAACACCAATCAATAAATACATTGGCAAAATCTGTAGATTAGGTCATATACAATGTAAGTTAAGTAATATTCTCAATAAATTTTATTCAAATGAAAATAATTACCACGACAAACTCGAATAACGAAGTATGTTTATCACTCCCAACGGTATAACAGTCGGTAAACACAAAAGTACACATTTTCAGGCTGTTAAGATGCCACAGTTTAGGTACTCAAGCCGAAAATAAGGCTATACAGATGTCCAAGAAATATTCTTTTTATTCTTACCAATAAGTAAAAATAAATATGCAATATTAAAAAACAAAATAAAAAAAAAAAAAAAAACGCAAAATTAAAATATTTATAGAACATGAAAAATACTTTTTTGGTTTTTATCAATCTATATTAATCATTATTTGAAATTAATTTCATGTTGTTTATTTTCTTGAATTTTTAAATCGCACACATATTAATTCGCCAATAAGCTTTTTTAATTGAGTTCTAAATGCATTATGAAATTTCGTTTGTGCAAGTATTCTTATTATATATTGACCTTTACTCAATATATAAAATTTTAAAAAATGAAAGGAAGCATTAGCATATATTTATGATAAACGGGATTCAGGAATCAAAGAAACAAAAAAAAAACTGGGAAATCCGCCGAGAGAATTCTTCACCCATATCACAGCCCTCGAAGATTGGTGTCGTAATTGGAGGATTAAGATAAATTCCAACAAATCCCATCAAATCACCTTTACCCGTCGTAAACCAACTGACTGCCCTACAGTTTCATTTAATGATGTTACTCTTACCCCTGTCGAACAGATCCGCTACCTTGGACTAAATTTGGACAAGCGATTAACCTGGAATCCTCACACCAGACTGAAAAGACAGGAAACTGCACGTCGATTTCGACTATTACAGCACTTACTAGACAAACGGTCTAAACTTCCAACACATTACAAAAGACTGATCTACATGACTGTAATAAGGCCAATCTGAACATATGGAGTTGAGCTTTGGGGCTCCACTAAACCTTCGAATTCCTCTCGTATTCAATCCTTACAATCCAAAATCCTTCGTAAAATCCTCAATGCTCCTTACTTTGTCAGAAATAAAATCATACATAAAGACCTTAATGTTCCCTATGTAACCGATCTAGCTCGAACCAGATATCACTCCTTCCAATATAAACTCTCTAACCACTCAAACCCTCTAGTTTCTAATCTTGCATCCTCTTCCATTCCTGACAATCCTCCGAGGGCCCTGAAAAGAAGATGGACACGAGACCAACTAATGTAAAATATCATTAGAGTGCTACCAATGGGTAGTTTCTCTACACGCCTGTAACACTCCAATTTAACTTAGATCAGATTTACTAAATTTATTATAATGTACAGTTGTAAATAGCAATAAATAACTATTAAAAAAAAAAAAAGAATTCTTCAGCTTATTGGCTTCATCAATATACCAACAATGGTTCCCCTCTTAACTACAGTTTTTACAATGTCCTCCACCGATGCAGTTAAGCAAATAATCGTAAGAGCAGACGCTACAATGATCAGTAATCAGCATCAAGATTGTAGTTTGCTAATGCTTCCACTCGATTCGTAATGTTTTATTTTTTCCCTAACCTTTCCGTCATACGGTTTTTTGGGCATTATTGGGGTATGTTATGGGGCCAATAAATAATTCTTTACTAACAATTTACAAATTATAGATCTTGTGAGATAATTACGGTGTAGTTTTGGACCGTCTGTAGGTGAGGGATCTGAGCTGTAGGTCTTTGCAACCTCGGGACTGCAGCGGCGTTGGTTCGAATACGGCCTGGAGAGTTGACTTTTATTTTCGTGGCGTCCCACGAAATGAAAACTTGACCCCCACCATATCTAGAATTGGGTGGTACCTTGCAGACAACCCTATTCTGTAAGTCAGAGATGACCTGGAAGAGGGTTATAAAAAAAAAAAAAAAGAAAAAGGGATAGTTGTAATTAAGGAAACAATACAAGAGGCTCTACTGGGGTGCATTTGGTGTGAAGTAGCGCACCTCAGTGCTAGGTGTTTTTTCTTCCTGGTGCCTCGCAAAAGTTAGGGTTGCGGGCTCTTAGAGAGAGTAAGTGATGTACACCAACTCTTTCCACTCGCAAACATACTCCTTGGACGAGGTAATATTCTTTTTTGACCTGACAAATGAAGGCCGACTCGGGTAAGGCAAAGATCCCAGTTTTTCTCATTAACATGACTCGGTGTGCTTTCATTACGGTACAAGATACTAAAGAGACTATGACATGCTCAGCTGTCACAGGGACCCCGGAATCACTGGGGATTGATATCATTTCCATGAGTTTCTAAACTTTCCTTGGACTATTCATGTCTTCTTGTTAGCTTCTGCAAGATCTAATAATCAGGAAGAACCCATAAATGGACTGGAGAAGACATATCATAAATCGGCACCTTTCTTACTCGCCACCTACCGTCCGTTCTATTCATCTTTAAAATCTTCCTATATTATCTTCTTCCACTGGGTAAAATTCTAGCCGATTCTCATTCAGAGTTTCACTGGTAGCAGCTTCGGTCCCTGCGTCTTCAATTCATATATAACGGTATCCTCTTTGAGGATGAGACCTATGGCTATCGCTTCTGCTAATACTAACAACGTCCCGCGCAGACCTTTCTCTATGCTAACGTAATCCTTAGCAGAACCATTCTCCTTTTTTACTACTTGTGAGTGTTTGACTGCCGCAGGGGATGAGTACCTCAAGAGATTCAAGATCACATCTTTACAAATGGTTTTAGTAGTGGTGCAGCAGAGGCCCTAGAATGCATCCTCTATTTTGTAAAATCTATTCATTGAGAGGGTAAACTTATTTCTCAGCTACTCCAGATGGGGGATGACGTCGAACGTTCTATCACAGAATATCCAAATTTATAAGAACGAAACTGGCTGCACACCTTTCCGCTAGTCTTCAGTGTGGCTCTTTTATACTCTGCCACGATGACTGCCAGGTTGTTAAAATTGGCCATAAACTGGAACCATCTATCCACTTGCTCCCCAGCAACTGATCTGTTGTTATTGTGATTAATTTTCTGGATCGAAACTTATTCTCTGTTAGTTCAGTTGTTAAACGATTTATACTACGTTACAATGGTTTGCCCAGATATGCCTCTCAATCAAAAACCTTGTCAACAATATGCCTCCCAATTTATTAACGGGCATGAAGAGGCCATCGAGAGTCACTGCATGTAAGACACTAGCTTTAGGTTGATCTCAAAACTATTTGAGTATTTATTCATTTAAAGAATACATACATACATCAATATATTACATAGTCATAACGCAAGCAAATGTAATAAAAATTACAATAAATAAACACAATTTATAATGGGATAATTTAATCTTAATAGTCAATAATGCTATGACGGTTATTGTTTGTTCTCACCAGTTCTTAAATATTTATAATTTATTCCGTGGTCAACGGATAGCAAGCTGCTTCATGATGTCCATGAATAATACAGTATGCTGATTACAGCCATAATTTTAAAAGGAGAAGGTTAAACGATATGAATGGAGCGAATGGGAAAAGGCTTTACAATTGCTTGGACATGATGACAAGAACAGGGGCTAAATATTAATACAAGAAAAAACACTATTGTAATATATGAAACTAGGAAAAGAATTTTAATTTGAAATCCTTTATACAGGTAGCATTCCATATGAGAGTATTAAATGATGATAAATAATCCTGAACCAAAAAGTTACTTAGGTTTCCCAAATAAGTAAGGAGCTAATTACGAGGGTTATTACTCATAATTCTATCCTAATTACTCATAGGAAGAGCTAATTACGAGTAATATTACTCATAATTCTATCCTAATTACTCATAGGAAGAGCTAATTACGAGTAATATTACTCATAATTCTATCCTAATTACTCATAGGAAGAGCTAATTACGAGTAATATTCACTAGGGGACTGCATAATGTTGTATGGAAAAAAGAAAATTAAAGGTAAAGTGGAATGGTTACAACAGGGTCATTTGACTCATAAATATATATGCATCAATTAACTGGAGGTGGAAAACAACATAAAGAATCTTACAAATTAGGCCGGATAAAGCTCAAAGAGTGTCATTAAATTAAAGACTAAAACGTACTGGGCTTCAAAACTTGGTAAGAATCAATCCAAACTCTTTATCAATTAGTTAATGGAAAAGGTTTGATTTTTCAAAAATTCGGGGAATGAATGAGCTGAAAACAAGGTCAATTATGCTATTAAAATGTCATCTATAGAAGATGAAATTTAAGGAAGATTCCACCTGCTCATTCTTAATATTGCGATAGGATATAAATAAGCTCAACAGATTCTGATCCTATTGTATTCCAAAGAATTCAGTATTTAAAACAGGAAATAATTAAACCTGTAAATATACTTAAAATTATATCATCTACAGATCCATAATAAGAAATTTTAAATAAACTAAGATTTATACCTATCTATTATTATTTTTTGAGTTAATAAACGAGACCTTGTTTTTTTAGAAATATATTTAGTGGCCAATTGAATGCATGTTAAATCAATTCGATATCATATTCAGTAGACTTCGAACAACAGCAACAGCGCTATCTGTGAGAGATGGAGTTTACTAGGACCTTCGGTGCTGGCCGTCAGGGAGAGCTACCTCCCTATGGCCACCAGAAGACAGTTGCACATAATCAACACTCTCTGACGACCAGCACTAGGAACCACCAACTGAACAAATGCTTTTGTAGTATTAATGCTTGTTAATTAGAATATACACACTCAATATTATCAGTATAAAAATGTAAAATATTATTGCAATTGTAAATATATAAATTAAATAAATAAAAAGAATATACTGAAACACTGTGAAGTAACTTCTTAAGGGGCTTCTACATGTTGGCCAAGCAATGGCGAACTCAGACATGCGCGAGAATGTGGATGGGTGGCTTGTACGAGTTTGCCTAAGCTCGTTGCCGATCCGTCGAGTGTCGGTTTTTTGTACACTGATCAAAGGGGTTCGTGAGAGCGCTCGCGTATCTCCACCATTGTTCTTTGTCTAGTCGCAACTGAGAGCTGTTAGGAGGTTAAAGGTGTTTGTTGGTACTTTTTATAATAAGTTTTATATTTAATCTATTTTATTTATATTTAATTTCATTTTTTTTGTAATAAAAATAATATAATCCCAGTACAATGGCTGAAACCATTTGTACGTCCACCATGCTTGCCTCTCTGACTGACATGTGGATGGTTCGCTCTTTGTTTATCGAGCATTTGTATATGTCTCCGATTCGTGACGAGCGGCCAACATGTGGATCCGCCTTTACAGACCTAGTGTTGTATCTTTATCTGGTTTTCCCGCCAACATTGTTATGAGTAGGGGGAAGGAAGGTTCCAAGGAGTGTTATGTGCTGTGTTCGGTTATATTGTTGTGTGCTCATGTTATAATATTGTATTCTAATTTAAAGTGTAATAAAATATGTATAATAACGCATGTGTTATTTACGAAATCCGGACATTCCAATATAATACCTAGCCTCTCACCGGGCTTTGCATTCTTAGTAGGTTGATTATTCTAGAGTGCTCATTCGTCGTTACCTCTTGGGTCACATTTGATGTGGATCAATATATTTTTCTACTGACATAAAAATGGTCAAATATGTTTTTATTTCATGGTAATTCCTCTTCTTTCATTTACCCGTAAGGGCATAACCGAGAGCTAATTCCTCTCGGTCACCTCTCTCCTTACGCCAGGACCTACAGCGAGTACCTTTAGGACTAACTAACCTTTCGACTGTAAGCGAATATCTCACAGAAGTAGTATCCGCTCCTGTAAGGACTTGCCACCCCCTTCACGACCGTTAGCGAATACCTTACGGAGTAGATTTTCCATCCTGCGATGATTTATGTCGAGTACCCGTAAAATGCGCCAATCATCGTGCCAATTCACTCCCAACTACCCTGCCTATATTAAACATACATTGTCCAGACCTTCTGAAGTAGAGTACCTCATTTCTTAGATTGGTGCTAGAAATAAATATACAAAACCCTTTGACAAGACCATTATATTTTGTCGTATCAAAACAGATTTCAAACATTTTTTTTCAAATATGCTCTTACTCACCAAGGAATATAGTTTGCCCGGCTACAGCTGCATGGGAGACAGTTATTATATATGTCTTGGCAGTGTGGGGAATGATTCTTGACATTCCCACTCTGATTAGTTTGAGGTTGAAGTCAGTAGATAGCCGTCAGTGGTGAGAAAAAAAGGACTGCTTGGCCCATTTTCGGACAAGTCCCCTACCGTTTATATTACTACACCCCTATCAATATCAGTAAGTTTTGAAAGTAGGGATGTGATCTGCCTACTTCATGTATCAGGATTCTGCGGTGTGGTTTTACAGCAGGTACACTGCTCCTCTATTTTTCGTGACTACTATTGAAAACTTTGTGGACAAACTATACCCCAAAGCCTGTAGCTGTATGCAAAGGTTGTCCGCCTAATTATTGAATGGGACACAATAGACCTTTTGAGGCCGTAGGGATGCAATACAAAAAAAAAATAATGTAATCATTATTTCCTTTTTAATGTCCACTTTAGTGCCTTATGTTCGGTTCTCAAAATATTAGACATTTTCATTACTTATAAATTTTAGAATTTTTTTTGTTCTTTGGATTACTCTTAAAACCTTCTCTTTTAATATATTCTGTATCTAACTGTTGGGTCTTATCTATAATGTTTAGTCCTATATTCTTTTCTAACACTTCGTTTATTTATCATTCATAATGTTTGTAATTATATAATTTATTATATATAAACATTATTTTAGACCTTATCAATTTATAATATATTTTTTTTTTTTTTTTTAGTAGATAAGACTATGGAAAATGATAACAGTACTTCTCTAATGAATTCTGAAACAAGCACTCATGAAGTTTTGGAAAGTGACCATTTAACTAATGATGAAAGTTGGAAAAATAAAAGCAGACATATATTTATCTTTAGCTCTGCTGGAAAGCCTGTTTATTCCAGGTACTGGCTTTTAAATGTGGTTTAGTTTACCATGTTAGGGTTCAATAAGTAGGGTATGCTGGTTAGGAGGAAAGGTAGGATGGAAGTAGAGGGTTCTGTCTCCCTGAGGATAGGCTGGCCTGTGTTTTGTTCTTGATATAAATGTAAGTGGTAGTGCTGTTCGGTTTTGATTTTTATTTAGAGCGAATCTAGTGGTTCAGTATTGAGTCTTGACTTTGAATTGAACTTGATTGATGTTGGGTATGAGCTATTGCGATTATAAATGGTGCTACATTTAGGTTTTGAAAACATGGCTTTCTTGGTTGCTGCTTTGTGGCTTGCACTCCTTAATGTTTGCCCTTGCTGAGCATAGAATCTGCGAAAATGAATGTCCTTGATGTAGGTTGAACTGTGGTGGATTTGTCTGTGATCTCTTACCATCATGCTCTGGTTCCTTTACTTTTCGTGCCTTAATATACAATTCCATTTCTTCTGTCATCTTAATTGTTTGCTGTTATTAATGTCACAGCTAATTTGAGATCTTGTTGAGCTTGACTAGTAGCAATTATGAGATCATTTTGGGCTTCATTCTATATTTGCTTTATATTAGGTCAGGGTTCATGACAACTGCTTGCGATCGAGTTAGGCTTCATAACATCTGCTTGAGATCATGTTCACCAATTGTCGAGGTACTATGAATAATTATTAGTCATGGTACCAATATAAGAGGTGATGTACTCTACATTCGAAAACATCACAATGCAAGTTCAATAGGTTAGGTGTTTTGGATTGGAGGTAAATTGACAGGTTGATTGGCAAGTTTTATGTTTATTCGCCTTAAATCCTCACAGGATGGAAACTCCACTCAGTAAAGTATATGCTTACAGTCATGAAGGTGATGGCAAGTCGTTAAGGTATTCGCTTTTGGTCCTTGCAGGAACGGATACTATTCTTTGTAAGGTATTTGTTTACGGTCGAGAGGGTAACAAGTTCTTCAGGTATTTGCTGTGGATCCTGTCAGAAAGACAGAGTGTATAGGAAGGAGGGGAGATCCTTAGAAGGCAGAGTGCAGTAATAACTCAAAAATGGAGAAAGAATGTACTGATCCATTAATATTTATTATTACCCACTGCCTCCTAAGGAGGTGAACCCATGAAGTGTATTGACTGGGTTTGTCAGGTATTCCCCTAGTGACACTTGTGGGTATAGAAATGCAATCGAGAGATACTAGCATAAGATGTTGAGCTTTTAGTAGATCAGAAGATTCTATTTTAATCTTTAGTGGTTTTAGTAATACCTTTAGTAATATTACAATATTTTACATAGTTATCGTATGTTTAAAATTAAAGTATTAACTAGCGATAAACATATTTCAAACTATGACGCTTATCTTGGCAGTTAGGTAACACTAGATTGCTTGTAGCTCTAAAGTAGTTATTTAGTAACCAGCATTCTTTTCACTACAGTACTACCTTCCTTGAAGATGGAGTATAGTATAATGTTCTGTGTGGAATGCTGGTTTGTAGTTGTGGTTGTCACTATTTTCTTTAATAGTTATCTTGCCTCACATGTTGCCTACTGTTCATATCTAAATTGGAATTTAGTTATGTGTGGTGTTCAAAGATTGGAGTTCAGATAATGGCTGTGAGTTCCTGAAGAATTTCCTCAGGTAGTGCTGGTAGATTAATCCCATAAAAGTAACAAGTAGAAAACATCAGCAATGCCTATTTGTCCTTTAAAGTGGGAGTTGGCTTTATGCCTTTGGTGTTCCGCTGAGGGTATAGTCGAAGCATCATAGTTGCTTGTTATCAATAAGTGAGGTGGTATGGTGGGATTCCCTTCATTCATTTAACTCAAAGCATATTTTGCACTAGTTGGTACCATATAAGGCCAGTCAGCAGAAGCTTTCATTGAGTTAAAGCTTTGATGTGGCAATTTGGGCATTGAGTTGAGCAGGCAGTCGGTGGGATGCTTGTTTGAGTTGAAGCATTGTACGTACCAATAGCGTACCGTGTGTTATTGGTTGGTGGGATGACCTAATGAGCCTTAAAGTGATGGGCACTTATCCCCACTTTGAGGGGAATTTCTACTCAGTAAGATATTCCCTTTAGGTCCTTACAGAAATGAATACTATTCTCTGTAAGGTATTCGCTTACTGTTGTGAGGGTAGCCAGTTGTATAGGTATTCGCTGTGGATCCTATTGAAAGAAGAGATGGTATAGGAAGGAAAAGAGATCCTGATAAGGCAGAGTGCAATAATTACTCAAGAATCATTTCAAAAAATAGAGATAGAATATACTGGTCCATTACTATTTTTTTGTTACTCACTGCCTCCTGAGTTGGTGAACCGAACCTGTGTGGCAACTTGACTGAGCAAGAAATAAATATATTTTAAAATACGATGTTTGTTTGATGATCATGGTTCACATCTCAGAAGTTAGGTCCTGCTAGATTGGCTTTCAGCTCTGAAGTAGTTATTCCGTGACCAGCAGAGAGTACCCTTATCGCTACATGTTATTTGACTTTATTCTCTTAGCTACCATGGATGTTAATATGGCTGTGATGATTTTGTGTTGTTTATTTTTTTTTAGAGCTCAGAGTTTCAAAATTATTTTTGTTTTGACTCATAGCATTGCAGGTGAGTCTGAAGAGTGATATGTGATATTTATGTAATTAATTTTTTTTAGATCGTATAATCTAATTATATGGAAATAGATCTATTTCCATATAAATAGATTAATAATTGCAAGATACTGAACATATGATGGGAAAGAAAAGGTAAAAAAATTATAATAATAATAATGTTTGTGGGTTCAAACCACTGTGTTGTGTTGTGTGTTAAATTAGGCTCTTTCACAAATTTTGAACCATATTACTCCTTTCAGAACTAAATATCATTGTTCATTGTCAATATCATTCTATCTTATTACTAGTACTATTTATTTAGAAATAAATTAAAATTTGTTTGTAAAAGTTCTTTTAATTATTTTGAATAAGTGTTCTAGAAAAATTATAGGGTGTCTGGGTATTATTTCACATCTGTCACTTTAGATGGCGAGTTGGTGTATACTACTCACTTATAGACAGTGAGAGAACGGTTGACCAGTGTTGTCGATTATAAACTCACTCCTTAACTCCTATTAACATCCATGGTAACTAAGAGAATAAAGTCAAATAACATGTAGCGATAAGTGATTCATATTTATGTGATTTAGATATAATTTACACCTGAATTGAATTGGGTTTGTTGGTCGTTTTTCATCGATTTTGAGAGAGTGTGAGTTGACATTATAGGTTATAGGCTACAATAATATTGTATTGCGTGAATACAAGTATACCCTCCATTTAGAGCGACACTTATATACCATTATCATGATCTTTTTACTAATATTTACTATGATTATGTATAATAGTTAATTTGTCTCATTCTAGGTATGGGTCTGAAGATGAACTAGTCACACTTTTTGGTGTTATGCAGGCACTAGTATCATTTGTACAAGATAATGATGATGTGATAGAAGCAATATTTTTTGGAAATAAGTTATTGGTTTTTTTGATAAAAGGACCAATAATTTTGGTTGCTGTTTCTCATAACAAAGAAAGTGTCAAGTTTTTGGTTAAACAGTTAATGTTAGTAAGTACATACTTCTTTTTTAAATTGTATTTTATTTTCCTTGTATAATGATTTTTATAATAGTAGTTATCTCTGTGCTACATACCCCTCCCCCCCTATCTCTCTCTCTCTCTCGATTAACCTATAAGTGATTTTAATGGAATTGATATTTATTACTTTTCTTTCTTAAAGGGGAGAGCTATAATGCATTTATCTTTAATATTATTCAAATGATGAGAGTTTGCAACAGAAAAGTTTATAAATTTAAATTATTCTTTAAAATTAATTTCTTAAATAAGTTGACCTTAGTGGAAATGATTTATTATTATTACTGGAAAAATAGATTAAGAGAGAAAAATGCTTTATTTAACTATAAGCCATGCTGCCCAAATGTTTCCAGTGCCAAATATAGTGGGTAATTAAAATGCACAGCATACTAATCAATCACACAAGATACAATATCAACGCTGACTTAACAAATAAACAAATTAATAATGTTACAATATTTATAATAAGTATTTTTTTTTACTGAGTTACATTACTTTTTATTTATTAATTTTTTGTTCCTTTTTAAGTTTTTTTCCTTTTTGTTTTGTTCCTAACATTATACATTTTATCCTGTGTACATATCCTACTCTTGTATATGTCATATTTCTCTTTTCTTATAATTTGTCACAAATATTGAATTTATTACAAAAATTTTATTTAAATTTATGGATTCATCCAATGTTTAATCCAATAGTTAGCACATATAAAAAAAAAGTAGATATTAAGAAACCAGAGTTATGATTAAATAGAAATGTAGAAATGGAACAGCAATAATAGTAATTAAGTTAAAAAGTAAGTTAATAATATATAAATAAGTTAAAACAAATAAATAGGTTCCGAAAAAAAAAAAAAAAATTAAATATCCTTAGAGCTAATTATCGTGCAGATATGATGGAAGCATGATGCTCAGAGAGTCCTGAATAATATTTTCAACCAAGATTGTAATATCCTCAATGCTAACCAACACTTAGGCTTTTTAAAAAGCTTTATGTTCTATATTGAATTGTTCTGTGAGAACCAAACCAAAGGCCTCTCACTGCTCTCTCTCTCTCTCTCTCTCTCTCTCTCTCTCTCTCTCTCTCTCTCTCTCTCTC
>NW_027116617.1:1193763-1204481 GCF_000696795.3 Halyomorpha halys | reverse complement strand
GTACATTCGCGACATAGGAATTCGACTACTCTCTGCTGTCCGCTGGCTCATGTGAATCTATACAGGGGTGCATCACTAATATTATCTATTAGTTATCCAAGGTCTGCTGAGTCCGTCCAAATATTGTTTGTTCACTACCTCTGCTGAGAGAGTCAAAATGGGGATTTAAAAAAATAATTATAATAATTTACTCAAAATAAGTCGGGTGAGATATTGTTTTATATTTTTCTTATGATTGTGGACCCATGAAAATAGAGTAAATATTTTAAAGTTGTTGCCAGTTGAGGTGAAAATACCAAAAAAATCAAAGTATTTTGTTGAATGATGTTATTTATGTAATAAAATAAATAAATTATTGCATCTTGTAAGAGGGACTTAATCATGGCGGATGATTGGGAGGGTGTGTCACTATCCAATACTCAAAAACTCAAGAAGTTAAAAAATTTAAGATCTGAAAACCTCGTCCAAACTCCAAAAATTGTAGTGAAACGTTTTAATCTCAAAGAGATTATTATAATATAAAACCTTACTAGAGAGATTAATTTTCTAAACATTTTCTGGGGGAGAGCAAAGCTCAGAGAAATCTTGTTTTTGTTTGGAAATTTTAGATTTTATCATTCTCAATCAATTTTTATAGCAATGTTCTTGTCTTGTGCCTTATTGATAATACGTAAATGGTAGTATATCATTGGTACTCTAAGTAAATTTTGGTAGGAGGCTTTGTATGGCTGAAGGTGTTGTGTCACGAACTTAGCTTCCTCTTGTCTGAAGCATTGCTGGATCAAATACCGCATGGGTGGGATGACTTTTATTTTGTGGCGGATCCCTAGATTGAATTTTATTTATTATTATAATTAATATATTGTACATAAATAAGAGAAGGGCCGCCCTTAGCTCAGCGTTTAAGACACAGTCTTACCAGTTTGATGTCTAGTGGCGGTGCCAGTTCGAATCCTGCCTGGGGCATTGACTTTTTTCATTGAGTGGCAGTCCCACAAAATGAAAAACTTTGACTCCAAACCATGGTTAGGCAGTATAGGACTCGAATGGGAGTCTTGGCCAAAAAAAATTAAATAAAATAAATAGGAGAAAATAAATAAAGTTTTGAGATTATTTGGAGTAGTGGTGTAAGCAAACCTAGTGCACTACTCCACTGCTGCTACATCCCATATGCCAAAAATGGCTAGGTAGGGAAAAAAATAACGAGGTTGGTGCCTTAAGTACCAACTTTTTGGATTTTGGAAAATATTGGAGTGAGTAATATCTCCACCATTCCTCAATGTGCTCATTATTTCTCATACCACACATATTAATCATTTTTACAAAGTTAAATCCCTTACAATTTGTTATACAGAGGTCAATAAATTAGTTTTTAAACCTCACAATAGGAGGGAATCTTTAGCCATACAAACATCAATTTAATGAATCTTGATGTAACAAATCACTCTATATCAGTGGTACTCAACCTTTTTTTAATAGGGGCCACAAACACGTGTTAGTCATGGTTTCACATATCACAAAAAAAAAAAAAAAAATAAAATTTGGTAATGATTTCTTAGGTTTTTGCGATTGTTACAAATTGAATTAAACATCTATGGTGTTAATAAAAACCAAATTCAAAATTAATGAACTTATTACTATAATGAAAAACGTTTGGATCAGGTCCATTTATTGACCTGGTTTACTATCAACTCCATTTATTGACCTGATAAAATAATTTAAAATACATAAATTTAAATATTATAGTTTATTAGTGGTTTAAATTTTACATATTCAAATTTACTACCTAACATCCTTTCTTAGTACATAAGTAATAGTAGAAAATCAGTCTTTCTTGCTTGAAATGGAACTAGAAATGCCCAATACAACACATCGCTAATCCAAACAGTTGATTTTCCATATTTCTGAAAATATTAAAGTGACATGTTGCCGTGATACAATTAGATTTGTGATGTAAATTAAAATATAAATGAACAAATTGCCATATCAATAATAGCATTGCACACTGCGGTGTGAGGATCTATTTACTCAGCTCACTCCCAATTTTTGTAATGGGCGTGAAATTCACAATAATTTAAAATAAGGTAACTCCAGATGGGCCTACCACAAAAGACCAGCAGGCCACATGCAGCCCATGGGCCGCAGGTTGGGTATAGCTGCTCTATATAATGGATTTCTTGAAAACCCCTTGAGGTTAGTTATGCTGAAGTTTCACTGTGATTGTATATTAATTATTAAACAAATTTTTTACTATGGAATGGTTAGTTATATGTCATATTTACCTTCAAAAAGACAATATTATATTTTTTTTTATAGGCGTTTTTTATTAATTATTGTATACATAAGACTATAATTGCTTCATTGTACATTCTAAGATCCAAATACCTTTTGTATGCTGGATTTATGTGATTTGAACTTCCTTTTTCCTTGTGTTTACTTATTTATAGTTTTTAAACAGTAGGAAAATAAAAAATAAATAAAAAAATGAAAATAAATAATAAAGCATTTAAACAATTAAGATCTCAAGTTTTGTTTATGTTTTGCCTAATAATATATGTTTGGTACATTTGTGGATGTTTCTTTTTAGTGATGTTTTGTCATAATCTCCTATTTTTTGTATGAAGGAATTGTCAGAAATGTAAGTGAGAGAGAAATTGTTTTGTGTCAGTTAGTTTGTGTAGTCTTTAATTGTTAAGAGCTATAAGTCAGACATGTTTCAAATTTTGATGTACTGGGATAGTTGTTTACTATCCTCATACATATATTTTGAATTACCTCTAATTTTCTGTAATTAGAGTAGCATTAATAATACCTCCAGACTTTTTATGATAATTTAGAATTCCTATTAAAGTATAGGGCCATATTGCTGGTATGCCCTTAGCTCTATTGCGTTTGTTTTGTATGTGCTTGGAAAGTGTTAAGGATTTGTCCAGTTCTAAGCCTAATTAATTGACCGACTGATCCCATGGGATTGTAGTACCATTAATCACTATGTTTTGATTTATTGACGGTCTCCTTTTAGTGAGTATGATAGCTTGTGTTTTTGGTTTGTTTACTTTAATCATCCATTTTTTAAAATCATGCTAAGTTTGTTAGGAAGAGCCTGTCACCTGTTTACAATTGTATCTATTCTATATGAGGATGTATAAGTGGTTGTGTTATCAGCATAGAGTGATTTTTCTAGAGCTGAGTGTGAAGGAAGGTTTGAGTTAAATGTTTTAAATAGGGTAGGAGAAAGATAGCCTTGCTCGTTATGAAGAAGGGTGTGTTGCTGAGGTTGGATTCTTGGATTTGAATGATATATGTTGGTAAATTATAGCTTATGCTTTAGGTTTATAGATGAAATCTATGTACCAGACTTTGTCAAATGCCTTTTCATTCTGGAGGGGAATCATACCTGTGTGCTTCTTTTCATTATATGCTTTTGTGATATGGTCTGTCAGTATTGCTAGAGCTACTGGTCAGTGTTGGGTTCTAGATCCGAACTGCTCATTAGGTATGATGGTGTGGTAGGATATATGTTTCATTACTCTGGTCAACAAAAGTTTGTAAAGTATCTTGAATATTATATTTAATAGACTAATTAGTCTGCAATTACCGACTTTGCAGGATTCTCTTTGAATTTGGGGATTTTTATTACTTCGGTATAGTTATTTTCCAGGATTATGGATAGTATCTTGAACAGAAGGTACAGTTAAAAATTTTTGTCAAAAAAGTAGTGGCTTTTTTTACTCAGGTTTTTAACGACTAGTGGGTATGGAATCTTGGCCAGTAGATTTTTTGTTTTGCAATGATTTAATTATTTTAGCTGTTTATTTTGGAGATATACATGGAAACATAGGTGATACTGGTTTCTTTAGAATTTTTTTGTACAAGATTGTGTACTTGATGTTTATGGTTTTTTGAACCTTGATCCGCAGAAATAGAACATACCAAACTGAGATATTATGCAAGCTATTCTGACCTTTCTTTATCGGAATAAGCATATCCATCCGCAAGTTTAAATGGATGCATGGCTTGACAGCGATAGGTGAGTATTTTGTGTACTAACCATAAACATTAGTCTCTAGGATGAAATTGACAGCGTTTGGGACTACTTTTCATTTTTCCAATTACTAAGTTGGCTTTTTACCAAGCCATTTATTATCTTAAAAATAATTTTTATCATATTAATACTCTACAAGAATGATTGATACTTTTTTTTAGGTCAGACAACATAGGACTTATGTGCTAATTAATTTCCGGAAAGGTGGAAACGGTTTGGATCTCTTCATTTGCATTTAAGAAGTTTATATTAAAATTTATACCAAATTTCTGCATGTGTTGTATGAGGAGTGTCCTAAAAACTTTAAAATTTTAAACTCTTTTCAGTTTTCAATTTTTGAATACCCTAAAAGATGTGTTTCCAGGAAAAATTCAGCTATAAATTAAAGTATATAGAATTCTGTTTCAAATGATAACCATATATTCAAAATTGTGGATCATAGTAAGACGTGTGTTCAAATGTATTAACACTATTTTCCAATTTCAGGTGTTTTTTAAATATTGCTCGAGTAAACTATCTTAAAGTGTCCTGTTCCCGTTTTAAGCCAATATTAAGTGATGTAGGACTGTCGCTTCATGGGGTTCTTAGTGGAGTGGGTCTGGCCAGAAAGGATGGCCTTTTTTTTTTCGTGTTATGATCTCCTCGTGTGAGATTGTACATCGACCAACCAATTCGCTATAATTGTCTGTTTGAAAAGGGTGGGAGAGGAGGGTTTTCATGCTGTTTTCCAATTTCAGTCGTTTTTTAAATATTGCTCAATTAAACTGTCTTAATGTCTCCTGTTCCCATTTTAAGGAAATATTTCAAGTGATATAGGACCATTGCTCCATGGGGGTCTTAATGGGGCAGGTCCAGCTGGGAAGTATGACCTTTTTTTTGCATTTGGAAAATTTTTAACATTTAAAAAAATTGTGTTTTGGATTTTTGAACCTTATTTTCACAATTTATGAAATATAAATAGTTTATTATACAAAATAAATAATTTATTTGCTTATGGTTTAGTATCAAATCCTGTACTAGGCTGTATATGTGCTTACACTTATACTACAATTGAACAAAGATGGTGTATTCTTTTATTCCTGTTGATGAACCAAACACTGTTTTTTTTTAATCTAGGGAAAATTTAAAACACACATTGTGATGTAAACATTTACAGTCAAAAGTATTCTTGCATCTGTTTCAAATCAAATCAATAAAAATTTACTATATGTATATATAGTTGACCGTAAATATTTAAGTATAAGAAGATGGTCAGGGTTGCGGTCAAAAAAAGAACAAATAGTTTAAAATAGTTTTTTTGACTGCAACCCTGACCGTCTTCTTATATTTAAAACTTTACTATATTTACTGCTAGTAATTCAGATAAATAAGGCTATATAATAATACATCAACCCCTTTTTTTCCGGCTAAGAAGCACCACGGCCACAGAGGGTCTATTGTACGCCGTCCCTCCTTTGCTCAAAACAGGTCAATTGCCTTTGCAAATGTGGACACTGTATAAGGATCCACTGTCTTGCAAAGTTTGGAATCCAAGATATGATCCTTACCGAAGATGAGGAATCGTGTTCTTGCCACTACATCATATCTGCTAATGATGTAAGCAGTCTCTTCATCCTTCCTGCAGAACCTGCAGATAGGGGACTCTATCAGTCTCATTTTGTAGAGATGCTTATTTAGCTGACAGTGTCCCGTGTATAGACCTGTCACCCATCTTAAGATACTCCTATCCATATTAAGAAGACAGTTACTTCTTTTCGGGCAGGATCCCTTGAGGAACATTTTTGATTGTTCCATTCCTCTGGTATTTCTCCAGAGTAACCCAGCCTTGCTCTCAGCAATCTTTTTGATGTGCCTCTTCGTATGACTGAGACTAATCCCACATATGGGGTCAGGTGTTAGAGGAATATACTCAGATCCTTTCCTTGCTAGGTAGTCCGCTCGCTCATTTCCTTTAATGCCTATGTTATGTCCAGGCACCCATTCCACCCGCATCTTGTTGGCTAAGGAGAGAGAGTTCAGGTTAGCCCTACACTCCTCCACCAATTTGGAGCGGGTTGCATAGTTATCCAGTGCATAAATGGCTGCCTGACTGTCCGTGTAAATCGTAATTAGCCTTTCCCTCATGCCTTCTTTTATTAAATTCTGGGCACAGACATTTATTTCAAACACCTCAGCCTGGAATACTGTGGTGTTTTCCTAACGAGATGGATGTGCCTTGATTAGGCATATCCATCCTCTATATTCCTGCTCCAGATCCTTGTTCCATTAAGGATCCATCTGTGTAGCAGTTTATCCCATTGCACGGCTTGTGTGGGGTTGACCCTTCAACCCTTACACTGTAGTAAGTGTTCTTGTATTTCTTCTCCTGATGATCAGAATGCATAGCCAGGATCCCGTCTTCATTGATCCTCCTGAACAGTCTGCCATGTCCCACATAAGTTAGGGAATGGTAGTTCGTTGCTAGTTTCATAAGCCTATATGCAGAGCTAAGGGCTTGAGCTTCAATCTCTATATGTAGAGGTTTAATGTTCAGAAGAACCTCCATTGCTGCAGAAGGAGTAGTGCTTATGGCACCCGTTATCATGAGGCACGCCAGTCTCTGAAGTTTCCCGAGCCAAGCTTGGGATTTCCTGGTCGTAGCCCTGTGCCACCATACAATAGCAGCATATAGGACAATGGGTCTTATCGCTGCCATGTACAACCAATATATAACTTTTGGTTTAAAGCCCCAGGATTTGCCTATGGCTCCTTTACATGCTCAGAGCCACCTCAGCGCCTTCATACTGGTCCTTTCAACATGGAGTTGCCATGCAGTGATATCATCAGCATATCCCTGCGTGTAAAAACCTGCCTTATTGGATCTAACAAGTAAGGTGTCCACCACCATATACCTCAGGAGAGGAGATAGCACTCCACCCTGCAAACAGCCACCAGCGGGCTTCATCCACATCTTAGTGTGTCCTAGCTGTGACTTGAGCAATCTTCCTTCCAACATCGCGTTGATCCAGTTGAAAGAAAGCTGTCCCACCCCTTTCATTTCCATGGCTCTTACCATGGTTCTGTAAGGAGTACGATCAAAGTTCAAGTCTTCAGTGTCAATAAAGACACCAGCCATAATCTCCTTATATGCCAAACTCTTTTCAATCCTGGATACTAAGGTGTGGAACATCCTCACAGGATTTCTCTGATTGATAAGGAAATTGAGCGCTGTGTAGTTGTCTCTCTACCAGCATAGTCTCCCTAATATGTCTGTCCAGAACCTTCTCAAGTGTCTTCATTAAGAAGGATGTCAGACAGATAGGTCTATACGCTTTGGGGTTGTCATAAGAAGCTTTCCCTGGATTTGGGTATATAACACACCTTCGACACTCTCCAGCTACATGGAATGTGACTCAGTGCCAAACTCCCCCTTAGCAAAGCTAAGAAGTATGGTTTCAAGACCGTTAGGCTTTTTTGTAATAGGGCCAGAAAAATTCCAACCGTACCAGCTGATTTAAAGGGCGATAAGGATTTAATCGCCCACTCAACCTTGCCAGAGTTGACAATCCTATTTGCCTCGACCCACTTATCTCTATTGCAAGTGTACTCTCTATAGAGGGAGTTGTGTCATTTTCTTCTATCAGTACACACCCAGGGAAGTGTGAGTGTGCCAGAACCTCCAGGGTTCCCACCTCAGAGCTGCAGAGCTGGAGGACCACCCTTCCACCTCAACAGCAACCAACACTCCCCTTTCAGAGTCCCTGGATAGAATCCTATTGATTCTGAACGTGGAGGGAGCATCATTAACATCATTGCAAAATCTCCTCCACGCCCCTCTTTTGGCCTTCCTCACAGCCCTATTGTAGTCAGTTAGTGCACTCTTGTAGGTGTCCCAACAGCCTGTTCTTTTTGCTGTGTTGAAGAGTCTCCTTGTGAGTCCTCTCAGCCTAGCCAGTTCCTCATTCCACCAGGTTGTATTCCTGTTGGTTTGGATCCTGCATAAACTACTATTATGCATATACTACCTACTATCAGTGTAGGATCTTATGATCCAGGGTCCACCAACAACCCGTCCTCCAGAGCCACCTGCTGCCAGCCCTCTGGATCCACTGGTAATCAGTCCTCCAGATCCGCTCGCAGCCTGGGCTCCAGATCCACCCATGGTCCGCCTTCCCGATTCCCTCGCTCCAGTGTGATGGGCCACCCAGCGCGAGAGGTTGAAGTGGCACTCTCCACATCCATGGGTTCACCAGCCCCCTCTCTTCCCTTGGTGGAGGTCTCCTCCTGGTGTGTACCTTCACAAAGGCCTTCCTGAAATTGTAATTCATAAATTTGCCCTCCAAAAAGTGTAGGCTGCTTTCCGGGATCTTAAAAACCCGGTAAAAGCCACCCTCCTCTTCCTTAATACCGACCAGGGACCATCTTCCAACATTGTGCATCCTTGAGTTTTGCACTTCGAAGGAGAATGTCTGCCTCAACTTGCTCACCAGGGAAGAAAATTCCCACTCTGGTGGTCCTCTGGAGCTCATCAACGTTGCCAGCATGTAAAGTGATATTGTTGCCGATGGTGACGTCTCTGATGACAGTCGACTGCAGTCCCTACCAGCTTGTTTGTCGCAAATCATAGTGCACTCCCGAGATGATAAATAAAATTACTAAACTCGAGTGTGCACCCCTTTGTGCCTGTTCGTCCATGATCTTGATAAGGCGTGCCTGCACCTCATCACTCTGCTCACAGTGAGCTGGACGAAAGGATAGCCGTCAGGAATGATGGCAACCCTGCTGCATTCCACAGCATTTGAGTACGTTGGTCTTGTTGGTCCACCTCCCCTAGGCCTCTTTGCCGTAGGCGCAGAAATCCCTGGGAAAAACCTTATCCTCTCCTCAGTGGAGGGTCCCGGTCCTGAAGAATTCTGGTCCCTGTCAACAGAGGTTGATGGGCCCGGTCATTCATCAGTGTCCTGGGACCGCCCCCCTCGCCTTGTATCAGCTCTCCTGGTCGTTCCAGGTCCTGAAGGGTTCCGGTCCCTAATACCATAGGTGGAGGTGCTCTGTTGACCTTTGGTATCCTGAGAACTGACCCTAAGCCTCCTTCTAGCCCTTCTGGATGGTCCGGGTCCCACTTAGTTCGGGTCCCTATCAGCCGGAGCTGATGGGCCTGAAGGTCTCCTGGTATTCCGTGGCCAATCCACGCTCCTTGGCTCGCTCTCCGCAGCAGAACCAGGTCCTGTTGCAAATCATAATGCACTCCCGAGATGATAAATAAAATTACTAAACTCGAGTGTGCACCCCCTTGTGCCTGTTCATCCATGATCTTGATAAGGCGTGCCTGCACCTCATCACTCTGCTCACGAGTCTCGCAGAATTCTGGTCCCTGTCAACAGAGGTTGATGGGCCCGATCATTCATCAGTGTCCTGGGACCGCCCCCCTCACCTCGTATCAGCTCTCCTGGTCGTTCCAGGTCCTGAAGGGTTCCGGTCCCTAACACCATAGGTGGAGCTGTGTTCCCTATCAACCAATGTTGCTGGCCCAAAACACTCTCAGTCTCCTGTAGTCCTGCTGTTGGCGCCTTATCCTCATTGCGCCTGATCTTCTGCCATCCCTTCTTCTAGACTGGGGTCCGGGGGGAGTGTTTCCACTTCCCCCTTTTCCCTGCTGAGGTTCCTCATCACTCATCTCTTCCACGATCGTGGAAAGTGAGCTCGAAACATTCCCTGGCAGTTCCACTACTGGCCCTGCCAGGTCTGAAATATCTGAGTCTTCCTCATCTGGGAAGGGATAAATGTAAAATAAATTGTTCTCCTTCATTTTGTTCCCACGAGTATGGGGGTTCTTAAAGTCACTCCAGGTACTACCCCCTCTTCCTACAGTGGGCATTAGATACAATGAGGTGCACCAGGTGCCTCAAGTGGGTTGATAAAGTACCTTATATTTTTATACACTCTCTGGCATTCAGCCTCAGCTCGAGCTCCCTATGCCTAGGTTGGGTGTTTAAAGAGCCCGTCATGCCTGTCTTATTGACAGACATGACGAACCCCCCCCTCTGTCGTTCGCGAGTCCCATCGGACTCCCCAGGAGGCACCACGTGGAAGTGACAGTAGGCGTTGGCAGGGATAGGGAGGACTGGGAATCCTCAGACAGTGAGGAGGGCACTCTGGTCTGATTCATCCGCAAAGAGTGGGGGAGACACCCGCACCCATCTCCCTCTCTAGTCCTCCTGTTGCCCTGCCCATCAACCCCCCCCCCCCCCCTTATCAACCCCTTTAGCAAAAACAATATATTTTTGATAATATAAAACAAATATAATTGAATTATAAATAAATGATTCAAAATAATCAACCAATAATATGCGTCAAAAGTATTTGTATACATTATTTTTATTATATTAAATTTATTAAATTGAGAGTAAAACTTTCATTAGTATTTAGTGGTACCTACCCCCAAAGCTCCCGGTTATGACCTAATTACATCCCATATTCTAAAACATCTTCCTCGAAAATCTGTTCTATTCCTCACCTACATCTACAATGCTGTACTCAGATCCACTTATTTTCCTGACCCATGGAAATTATCCATAATCAAAATGATTCCCAAAACTCAAAAGCCGCCTGAATACCCATCCTCCTACCGTCCTATTGGTTTGTTACCTATCATGGGCAAAATCCTTGAGAAACTCATCTTAAGACGCCTGTA
>NW_027116617.1:1133041-1192728 GCF_000696795.3 Halyomorpha halys | reverse complement strand
CTGGCTTCTCCTTCATTACCTAATAATCCTCCTAGGCGTCTGAAAAGAAGATGGCCTCGAGATCTTCTCCTCTAGAAATGTTATTGAAGTTCTATCAGTGGGTAGATTCTCCACATGTTTGTATCATGTCACTATGTCACCTACAGCAAATTTACTTATTGTATATATGTGTATACAGTTGTAAATAAATTATTAAAAAAAAAAAAGAAAAAGTATTTAGTGGGGTTACCTATTGGTTCTTAATACACTTTGAAGATGCTGTGACATTGAATTAACAAATTTTCACATCAGTGACAAAGGAATTTATCCCACTCCTCGGTAATAATAATGTTTATAGTATTGAAATTAAAATCATTGCGTTTTGTGACTTTCTCCCTCAGATATTTATTAATTTTCTCTATAATATCACTGTCCATAATTGGGTTTTAAGCAAGTTCTGAACTTAAAACGAGTGAATTTGCTTCGCTCTAATTTCTGTGGGCAATTAAATATTTTCTATCCTAAGTTAAATGTGCTAGTATTTTTAATAGTGTTTAACTAGTTTATTGATGTTTTGTGGGCAGTCAAATTTGGTAAGTTCAATTACCATCATTCTGTATTGAAAACCCCTTTTGTTTCTATCAAGTTGAATAATATGTGTAATTTTTGTTTTACATTTAAATGGCAGTACAAAGTATTTCATTTTTCGGTTCTATTAGATGGTGTTAATCAGAATTTATTTATTAATTTAACATAGATAGGTGGTTGCGAGCCTCTGATCAGGTATCCATGGGTAAAGGTGGTTATTCCTCATTCAGATTAAAATAACTTATTCTTTTCGACTTTTTCTAGCTGAGGTTTTCCAATGTAGGATGCCTTTTTTTACTTCCTATAATTTGAAATGTGAAAATACTAATTTCATTTGGCATTTGTTCATGAGAGCATGGTTATAATTTTGCTTCCAATCTTGAGCTGTTCTTAAGTTCACAATAATAGTCCCTGGTTCCTTCATTCCTGCACTACTTGCTTCATTGTCAGCTGTTTTGTTGTTGGAAATACCACAGTGTGGTGGTATCCATGCAGGCATGTTTCTTGCGCACTAATGATCACAAAACTTACTGTTTAGCTCAATAATTTGATAAAGTATTGAATTAGGTTTTTTTTTCTCTCTTATAATTCCTAAACAGTGCATCCTTGCAAAAACGTTTTAGTTGACCAAATTAAGACACTTAAGCATTGAATTTTCCTCAGAAAATGTAATATGTTGCATTGAAATGTAACACAGGAAAGCTAATAAGTTTGATAAAGTAATGAATTACAAAATTTTTTGCCCTTTTGTTTTTCACCTAAAGTTTCTAAACATAAGTTTACCAATTTTCACGCTGTTTTCCAATAGTAGCTACTTTTATGTGTTGCTCGATTTTACTTACATAAGTCTCCTGTTCCTGTTTTAAATAAATGTTTCAAAAGTGATATAGGAATATCGCTAAATCAGGGTTTAGCAGAGCAGGTTGGCTGGGAAGGATTCCGTTATATTAGTTTTAGTTTTATGATCTCTCTTGAGATTGTGACATGTCGTACATTGACCTATATACTCTAATAATATTATATAAGAGCATCCTATTGAAACATTTAAAGAACATTAAATTCTGTGTCAAATGAGTATCATAATTTTTTAATTCGGTCAAATGGTGTAGATTTTCTGTGATAGTCTGATTGCTCTTTGGGTTGCAATAGCTGATCTGAAGTGCTCTTCCATGAGTTCAGCAAAGTGACAACACCTTTACAATAAGTAGTTGATGATTATTACATAGCTCACTTTAACCGGCTATTTGAGGCGGAGGAACAACCAGAACAGGATGATATTAGCTTCCTAATACTGCTCCCAATACAGGAACCGGGATCATCTCTCAGCTTAAAAACAGATGCATTACAACACCTTAAACAATAAAATACAAAAATAATTACTTGTTTTATTTTTATTATATACTCTATTAACTTAAAATTATTGGCTAATGGTTTTTCAGGTATTCAGGATGGCTTGATTTGGTGAACGGTTACGGGCTTAGTGACGCTTACCCGTAACAGGCCTATGAACACATACTTTCTATTACTAACTGTTTTTATAGATTTATATAGAAACCTTTTTACACTAATTGCCAGAGATCGATGATTTGTCAATTGGAAGAGGTATACTTGATATTTTAAAAATTTGATTCTTAGTTAACGCAGAATTTCATTATGAATTTTTTTCTTAAAGTAATCATTTCCAAGGTGTAGATTCATATATCTCATTTTTTAACTAACTTTCAAAAAAGTTTTTTGAACATGGTTTATGGCCATATCACTAAACTGAACCATTAATCTATGGTACTCATTTGACACAGACTAAAATTCTCTTTAATGTGATTACTATAACTTTTTTGCTAGGAAGCACAGTTTAGGAGCTATAGGTTAAAAAAAAGACCATGTGGTAGAAATAAAATTTTAAAAATATTTGCAGATATATGTTTTATGAGCTGGATTTCATGCATTGGGATCCTGGACTGTTAGCTACCATAGTCCATCTTACTTCTGATTATAATTCTCTATAGAACAGATAAAGTCCATTCCAATAGTCCAAGTATCATAATTCTTAAAATGTTCATCATCTAAACATTCATTTATCAAATTTGTAAATGCTTGTTCATCTCAATTTTCTATCTGTACATAATCCTGAAAACTGAATATTCTGTACAAATAGTTAAATATTTCATTTTAAAACCAGGGTTGTGTTATTGTTACTCTTCCTTTTTCTACAAAACTGGACATTATTTGACTTATAATATGATGTGCTAAATGCAGTGAAAATTGCCCACTTTTCAAATTTTTATCTAAATACTTAGGCTATCCTGAAAGTAACTTACCATTTGGCCTAGCATGGTGGTGGGCAGTATTTGAGCTACCTTTCCATGTTAAAGTATCCTTATAATCAGTACGCATCCTGCTGTAGTAGCCTGCAGACTGTGTTGCTTTTATTTTTCTCCTAGCAAATGTTTAAAATGTGAGCTACAATATGAAAATCCAGGAGATATAAAGTACATTTAGTAATTAGCTTTTTATTCTCTAAGAAACAATAATCAATTGAAATTCATTGGCAATTTTCTGAGGTGTACAAGGTAAAATATTGAGAGAAGGTGGATTGAGGCAGTTGTGGATATTTTAAAAAATGGCCACACCAATATTTCTAATGACTGCATTGGTTGACCTGGCCTTGTGACTGATGATTTGATAATGAAAATCAACGCAAAAATCTGTCGAAATGAAAGCTTTATAATTACAGAGCTCTTGTTTCATTTTCCTCAAGTTTTACAAACTTAATTGGATGAAATTGTCAAGAACTTTACCTCTGTTTGTTATTAAACTTATTATGCCAAATTGAGGTGATTTCATTTCTTCCTAATCTTGGAAGCAGATCCCATATATTTTAATTGTAAAATTTAAGTATATTCTAGAAAGGCTAAATTTATTTTGTGTATTCTGATAGATTTTTAATATCTAATTTTTTTTTCTTTTCAATCCTGTCATTGTCAATGGTAAGTTGCCTCTTTTTAGAATAGTTGATCAAGACTCGTTTTTTGTTAAATATATTAATCACTGTGGTGGCCGTTTAATTGTGATTATCAAAAGGATAAGTTTCTATTTTATACTTATCACTTCTACTTTTAATATTGGCTGAGTGTTCTAGTAGTAAATCATTCATCTTTAAGGATATTATTGATGTACTGCTGTATATTAAGGAATCCTCTCTGGAACAGGTTTAGGCTGTTCTCCATAATTTTTGGATTCCAGGAAAGTTTTAAATTTTGTTTAATTAGTTCAGTATGTTTGGGGTACCTTTTGTGTATGATTTGATTGATATTATGATCATTCAGCATAACAATTATTTAGTTGTTTAATACAGATAAAAATAAAAAAGTAAACTATCCATGCCAGTTATAGACATTTTTTTTTGCCCTGTTTGTTAAATTATTGTTTATTTTGGAATTGTTTCAAATTCTTTGTTCCTATCTTATATTGTCATGGTTTCTAATTTTTAATTTTATGTTACAATCTACCAGATTTAACATTCGAAATTAGTTTTACAGTTTTTTTTTTTTTTATTATGCTCCTTTTTCGTTTCTATAATTTTTTATTCCATTTCTTTCACAGGGTAAATTATTTTTTAAGTTATCTGATCTAAGAGATTATCAGTTTCTTGGTGGATTGTTAAAGGTTAAAAATTGCCTGATGGCTTCTTATATTATTGAATGATCTTTTTCATTATACTCTATGTACCTAATTTGACTTACCTATTCCTTCCTTCTACAGTTAAAGTATGTTTAGCATAATTTCCTCAGCAAATGGGTCACATATTATTGTACTGAGTGTAGTGTATGTTTGTAATGTTACTGTCTGTGTTAATTGTTATGTTTGAGTTCGCAACTGAAGAGTTTACAATAAGGTATTCTGAAGTATTTTTTGCAGTCAGTTGGAAACAGTTTAATTTATAAAGCTGGTTTTATAATGGTCTTAATGGTTTTATAACAAATATGATGCGCCTCATTGGCTTATCAAATATCTATATTTGTTATCATAACTAAGCTTTAAGGACATATTTTTTCAATGATATGGACATTGTCTTATCTATTTTCAGATCGTTTAGCATATTTAGTCATGGAGTTATAAAATATTTTTTAAATTTATTTATTGCCAAATTTTTATTATAATTTTGTTTGATTTGATAATTCCTTTTTATTATTATTATTGTTCTATTTTGTTTATTTAGGTATGTGTACAACCAAGTTGTGAGTGTCCTTACTCTTACTAGAGTAACAAGAATTTTTGAACAGAGGCTTAATTATGATCTTCGTAGACTTTTGGCTGGTTCTGAAAGACTGATTGATCATTTATTAACATTTACGGAAAATCAACCTGAGTTTTTGTTAGATGGTATTTCTTGTCTGCCATTAAGCTCAGCAGTTAGAGATTCAATATCTCAGGCGATTATTTCGACATGTACCAAAATAAAGGTATTATATAGTACATTGTATTTTATTTATTTGATTGTTGAATAATGGACTTTATATATATATACCATGTATGATATGGTCGATATTATTGGAGAGTTAATATTACTGTTTATTATATATTTTTTTATAACTCCCTAGTTATATTACTACTCACATATTAAGGGATACTGTAGAACCCTATAAACTGATGAATACTAAAGTTGTTCTTATTAATGAAAACCAATATTATTGCAAACTATGGTTTAAGAATATATATAGTGTAGAATAGGCACATTTTACACATCAATTAAATGTTTATTGCACCTACTAATATTTATTTAACCATATGAATTAGTGTTATAATAGGGATGAAAATATTTTATTTTTTTAATAAACTGTGTTTTTAAAAAGTTCGGTTTGGAAATCTTGAGATTACTGTGGTACTGTTAATTCTTTTTATTTAGAATTAGCCTGCTATCCCTGCATGGTAAAAGTTTAGTGGTTCATGAGTTAAAGGTTACAAATACAAATATTTATTTTAAAAAAAGAAACAGGATCCAACCACTTAAAATGTTAACATATCCTAACACGTTTTGTTTTTATCTCTATGGCAAAAATTGAAATTGTATTGCCTAAAATTGCTTTCCCAATAAGTTTTACATAGCTGGCTTGAAATTTTAGTTTGATGCCTATTGAAAATAACTGAAATGTATACAAAACAAAAAAATCAAATTTATATATTTTTTGAACGACTATTTGCTTTTGAAAATATTGTGAAATTAATTATAAACTAATATAGTATCTACTGGAGTTATGTAAAATCATCAACTTGATGATTAAAAAAAACTAATGAAATTACAAAGTAATTTTGTAGTGTATGAGGTGCCAGCATTTGTACTGACAGTCATGAGTTGCTGGAAATATTTGAAATATTGATTGCAGAGTTGGCTAATCTAACCTATGTTGATAAGGTACGAGAGTAAGAAACAAATAGTTGACTGATTGTTTACACACTTGAAAACACAAAGAAAATATTCAAAAGATCTTTTTTGGTTCAGTGCCATTTCCTCTTAGTGTTTATAAAACAATACATAGAGATAAATAAATGTAGGAAGCAAATAGTTGGCCGTATGAAGTAGATTGTAGGAAGATAGTCCGGGTGGCGGTCAATAAAGGTATCAAAATAGTAAAAGAAAACTATTTATTGTTAACCAACGGTTCAGTTGTCCATTGTGTTAAAATCTGTCAGCCCTGATGAAGCCCTGCAAAGTGGGACAAAACGTTGGTTAACGATAAATAATTTTCTTTTACTATTTTGATACCTTTATTGACCGCTACCCGGACTATCTTCCTGCAATAAATAAATATACTTTGTCTAACTCACAGCTTAAGCAGATATGAAGGTTTTAGCAGCAATTCTCATATACTTTAAGTTAAATGTAAAATTAAACTATAAATAGTTAATAAGTATTTTTACGTTTCTTTTTCCTTCTCTTTGTACCTTACATCTGTTTCTTGATATTTTTTTTTTCCTTTAGTGCTTTTGCTTGTCTACTGGTCTTGAAGTCTGATATAGGCATAAATAAATTAAAGTTACAAGGTACAAGTTATATCTAGTGGGACAAAAGTAAAGCAATTATGTAATATATTTGCTGCAATATCTAATTCTAAAGTTAGCCTAAGGATCAGGGTTATTATAAAAAATCGTTTTAATTGAGTTAAAATATAAATAAACTAAATGAACTGAGTGAACAACTAAATACTGTTAAATACATTTAAGGTAAATTTTTTCAAAAATATGGATTTAGATTTTAGAGCTAGGATTTCATAAGTTGTTTGAACTGAAAAGTCTCCATCAGTTTTTATGTTTTTCTTGCAATGGAGCATAAATAGAAATTTTAAAAAAGCTTTAACTTTACTGGAACTTCTGAGAACTTCAGAATGAACTTGTTTTCTATTTATGCTAGTCATATATTTTACATATTTACATAGTATTTTCCATTTCAGTTGCTAGAACACATAAAAATGAAGATATTTATTAAAAAATTTTAATATTCCCTGATCCAGTGATCTCATATGCCAGATAATTGTGTCTAAAAAATTTAGCTGTCCTAAAGAAGTATTGAAACTTATTCATGTACCGCAGATCCAAGAAACAGCAACATTGCAAGTATCAGCAATGATAATGAAAGTGATTTGGACGTACTAAGTGATATGTCATTATAATTTGTTTTTACATATATAGTTTCAGTAAGGTGATTTATTTATTTATTATTTAGGTAGATTATATATATTTAAATAATAAATAATTGTACCTTGTAACCTTGTAAAATTTGTCTTTTTATTGCTTACAAAACATTTTTTGCAAAATAATTTTGATCTAGGCCTGGGGCAAAATAATACAATATGCCCCCTCCCACACAATATCTCATATGATTTATTTTACTTTCTGCTACATTATAGTAACAGGAGTTTATCATTTTACATCAATTTTTTTTATTTATACCTGGTTCCAACGAAAGACCAGGTCCTTGAGTTTTCTTCCCATTCCCCTGCCCTTCCTTGATGGTCAACCTGGATATTAATATCGATAAGGAATATTGGATAGAGCTAGTAATACTCTGATATAGCAACAATCCTGGTGGTTAGTTCTAATTTAGATATGGATACTGGTTGTAACTGTATTGACAGGCTTTCCTTAAATTCAGTTTTCATTCTATTTCTAGATTAGATATTTAGGTTTGGTATAAGATCTGGTCCTATAATTTTGTTTATGATACAGGGTGTCTCAGTGTACAGTTTTTATCCTCACTCTGTTAATTTTTTTAGATTTAAAATTGATTTTTGCTGGATTATAAGAATGGCTTATGGTCAATCTTTTGAGGATGTTTTTAATTTTCTAACCCCCAGTTCTTCTCCAGCGTATTTAACTCAGAAATCTTCCAACTGGATAGAATCATTTCCTTTATGGATTCTGATATGATATGAAGTGAAATCATGTTGGAGATTTTTTTGATCTGATGCGTTCTATGATCAGAATATATTAAATGATTAAAAACCGTAAACAATTTTTTTTTTTATTGTTTTGCAAAAAAACAATAGAACAAACCCATTTCAGAATTCTATTTCCTGTAAGAATCCATCATCATAATTCAAATTTTCTCAACCAGCTGAGGAGACTCAATTGCTGTCATGATGGTGACGACTCAAAAAATAAATGCCTCAATTATAAGGACAAATAGGAAGTAGTTGTGCCCTGGAAAATACATTTGTGCGTAAATCAGTGAATGTAACGGATGGAATTGGATAAAATTTATACTAATTTCATTTTTACATTATCCATCAAATTGTCTTCAGTTTTGGGTTAAATTTTAAATTGTTGGTCTAGGAAAGATTGCATATTATAAAATAAGTTATCATATGCATAAGCAAAAGTAGCAATGGAATTGATTTTGGTCCATTTTTGCATTCTTTCTGAAGAACAATCCAGGTGAAATAGTATTAGATTGTGAAATATGCCCTGATTGGAATTTTTCAACATGATATTTTGGAGTAATATAATAGGAACAAATTGCAAATGTTTTAGAAAAAAATTGGTATGGAGTGACATGGTAAAAAAATTAAAAAGATACTGAAAATTTTTTTCAATTTAAAAGAGGTGAGTAAATAAAAACCTTCGTAAAGAGTTCTTCTATAATCATTGAGGCAATTTATCATGAAATATAAGTGAGGTTCTATTTAATACTTAAAAAATGTGTTTGAAAATTGGGATTTCACTTGCTATGACCATGAGGAAAGAGGAAGTGTTACATGGTGAGGGAAACTGTAAAGTTAAATTATGCAACCTAGTCAATAATAGATTCTAAGGTGGTTTATATACATATTGATTTATCAAAAGATAGAATTAGCCTGATCCTCGCATATTTCTTCAATTGTGATGTTTTAATAAATAAAAAAAAAATGGAAATAAACCAGTCCCCCCCTCTCTCCCTCAATGTTGAAGTCAGAAAAATGCCAATTTTCAAATGAATTTTTGAGGCATTAAATCTAACCTCCCATATATTTCGTGATTATGGGGTTGCCATGCAGCTCCTCGTAAACAAATAGACCTTCAAATATCCCTTCTAGAAGATTACTAGGCTGATTTTTTTTTTAATTTGGCACTGAAGTCAGAGGTCACTCCAGGATGATTCTCAGATTATGACATTATCCATTATTTGAAACAAATTTGTGGTTGATTGAGAGATTATATACATCCATATTTCATTCATTATGGAATTGTTATACCAAAGTAAAAAAAAAATCGATCTAAAGAACTTTTTCTGTTCAAAATTTAAACTATTATAGAAATTTATTTGTACATCAACCATTATAAATTATTATAGAAATAATAAACCATTATGTAACAGTTTGGAATGGTTTTCTATTTCTTACTTATCAGTGTTTAATAAATTACTAGTATAAGTCCTATTCCCAGTATAAAGTTTACTTCTATCAACATTTGATAAGAGCATTTAGAAAGTAAAATAGTTGTAAATAATATATAATCATTATTAATAAGTATGCATGATTAATTTTTCATTAATAATATAATGTATAATTAATGAGGAGGTAACAAGTTTTATTAATTTGAAAATATCAGAGAAAATTGTGAAAAAATATGGAAATATCATAGAATTTCTCCCTCACTACTTTGCTGGACACCCTATACTCTAAATAATCAAAGTATTTAATATACATTAAATAATCTTAATTTACAAAATTGATACTTATAAAATCAGTTTCAGTTTTTATCATCCAACATAAAAAAAGAACCCTTTTGTTGTGCTTATTTTCTTAATAATCTTTGTTAATTCAATGTCAAGAGATTTCAGCTAGTGATTTAATTTTTTTTTTTACTCATAACCTACTTCAGTGTCATCATATATTTATTTAGTAATTTGAATCATAATTTTGTTTAGAATCTTGTGTTCGCTATACTGATAGCAAATGATAAGCTCATCACTTTAATTCATATGAAAAAGTATGTTATCAAACCATCAGATCTACACTTGATTATAAATATGGTGAGTTCTTTTGAGTCCTTCAAAACAGCCGAGAGCTGGACACCTATATGCCTCCCAAATTTTGATTCCAGGTAAGGATGAATAGATAATTCCGTTCAAAACTCCTGCTTGTTCTGTGCTTACCACATTTTTACTTGGATCCTGTTCTAAATTATACTTTTTTTGAAATGCACAATATTCTTTTCTTATTGCATGCTAGCTTAGACCTTGTCTAACTTCTCCCCACCTTTCTTCAGAAAATTATACCAACTGTATTTTACATATTTAATTAAAGTTGTAGAACCTTCTTATAACAAGGGTCGGGGTGAAATGAAACCACCTGTGTGTAAGACTGACCCACACTCTAGCAAGGGAAGAACCTGAATCATTTGAAGAAATTTAATAATATATGCATATACTAACAGATGCTTTAGATTAATTATTATTTATTTGCTTTCTTATCTAGCCTTAAAAAAAAAATATATATAATATGTTTTTGACTTAATATTTACTAATTAGTGATTGAGACCAGATCTAGACTTGCTTATGTCCCAATATATTGTATAATTAGTCATGCTATAACAAGGTTCCTTTTACATGTGTGATACAATCAGCTTGTGTGACTTGATGTGAGCAAATGTGACCAATTTGGAAAAATGTTTTATTTTAGTTATTGAGAAAAAAGCGAACCCTGCACAGGAGGTGAGTATTTATAAAACTTACATTCCATGCAAACAGCATATTTCAAAAAACATAATTGATTCACAAATATTTTGGTGATAGTGGGAGTTCTAAATTGACCTTAACTGAGTGCCTTCCATTGGCTGGTAAATTTGAAGTGTCCACATGAGTTTCTTTTGTAATACATGCAAATATCATTGAATTTGAAGGAAAACTGAAATAAGTATCTAAACAGCATCTAAATAAAATATAATCCTTCAATGAATATACGAAGAATTCATCACATGATGAATGTATATGAGGAAAATGTAAATAAAAGAAGATTTTGCCTAAACATTACAGAAAATTAAACATATATTAAATTAACTGAAATGGTAAGAAAGAAGTTTTTATGATTGAAAATTTATGAATTGAAAAATTAATTCAAAAGAAAAATGAATGTGAAAGAAAAGTAAAGAATTGGGATACAAAGAAAATTTAAAGTTATAAATTATACATATTAAATGATATGTTTGTTTGTAATTGTCCATGAAAGGAAGAACGAAAGAAATCGGTCATAATCACGTAATCACAGTTGGTGATGATGTAGTGAAGTCTTTGGGCTCAACAAGGGAGAATATATTTGACTTGCAAATATCTAATTTAATTCAATTTTAATTACAAGATTGAAAAAAAAATAATTTAATATAAATAAGATCAAGGAAATAAATAAATTAAAATGAATGTAACATAATCAAAAATAATGTAGTAAATTAATAAGTGAAAGTTCAATGATAAGAATGTAAATATCAAATATTAAAATACATATTAAATTAAAGTTAAGCCAAATTAAATTAGCATTTATTAGTTTTGAAATAAAAATTAAGAAATTTTTAATTATAAGAAGATGGTCAGGGTTGTGGTAAAAAAAAAGAACAAACAGTTTATAACTATTAATAAAATAATATAATATATTATATTATAATATTATTATAATATAATATTATATTATGTTATTAATAAAATAGTTATAAACTATTTGTTCTTTTTTTGACCGCAACCCTGACCATCTTCTTATATTTAAGTTTTACGGTCAACTATATATATATATATATATATATATATATATATATTATAAGAAATTTTTACATTTTGTTCAATAAATTTTAAATTAATTTACCATAGATACATTTTTCCTCAAAAGATCTTCATGTTCATTTGAGGGTTCTTTCTTTAAAGGCTGGTTGAAGATTTTTGTCTGGTGAATTTCTGCCCCTAATTTTTGTACTTTGTATTTATCTTTTGTGTCGAGATTACCCTTGCTTTGAAAACAGTTTTAACAAAGTTTTATCTTCATTTGGAACCAGTATCAGTTGTTTAAAAGTATGTGGAGTTAATCTATTGCAATAATATTTATAGGTGTAAGTGAGATAACGTTCATTGATTTGTTGGCCTGTATAACTTTCTGTAAGTAATTTTTACAGTGTATAATGAGTGCTTTTATGTTTGTTGTTGAGGTATATTTTGAATATATCTTAAAGTTGTCAGCGCTTGTTTGTTTGTTGATTGAATATGTCTGTTTTCTATTGAGTCAGTTTACATGTATATTTTTATGAACCATCGAAGACAAAAATAATAAAAAGGAGGAAATAGTTTCACAAGAATTAATATATTAAAAAATTACTCTCCATCAGCGTATAAAATTAGTTTTAAAAATTAAAAAAGTGCTAACTATTTATTGTAATTAAGACCTGGATCTTTAAGTAAATAAATATTTTGCTATTTTTGTGAACAAATAAATATTTTGCAATTTTTGAGCATAAATAAATATTTTGTTTATTTGAGAATATAAAAAATTGTTTTTTCATTTATTCTGAATATAATTCAATCATTTCTTATTCTCTTCCTAAAAAAATAATTAACAGAAAAGATGAGAAAAAATAAAGTTGCAATGCTGATTAGAAAACTTGGAAAAAAGTGTGGTACATTCACAAGTAATTTGGAGCTAAAATTATCATTTTTCCACTCGGAGCTTAGATCATGTTGAAATTGAAGAAGAAATCAACCAAAAATTTTAATAGGTGTTAAAAAAAATCCAGGCTATTCAGTTTTAATTAACACTATTTTTAAATATTGTTTTTCTGGCTGCTGCCTGGACCATCTCCTTGATTTATCATCAAGATTGGTCAACCATCTATTTTTAATAAAATATAATAATGTTAGTTTTTACCTCATTCAATATAACACATTCTTTCTTTTTAGGGTTTATTGTTCTTAAAGGAGGACATTTTAATTTGATCTATAGTTATTGTAATTAAATTGTTTTAAAGCTGATTTTTCCACCATTATTATTCTTTCTCATTTTTTCAATAGCAGGAAAATTGAAATGAAAAATTAATTTCACAGGTGACATATTTTATGACACTTTAACATATTTTATGATTTTTATTTAATGTACAAATTACTGGTTTAATTTGTTAACATTGTTCCATTGCCAACCTACTGTATTAAATTAATATAATGGTCTATAATAAGTATTCTCAATTGATCATTGTAATAATTAAGAAATATGTGTGGTTGCTTATAATTTTTTTATTTGTTATAATTTAATTTATTTCAGTGGATATCTGCATGGTCATGTTTCTTATTTGACTGAAGAATGTCAAGCCTGTTTGCTGCTTTTAACTGTTGATGCTGATCTTTTTCATGAATTGTCAGAAGCAAAGAAAAAAATAACAGAAGTAAATTATATTACTAGTTCTGTTAAAATACCTTGTTTTTAGTTGTTACCATATCATTAGTGCTCATATTCTAGAAATTCTTGCCAGAAAACCTTAAGAAATGTCTTTATACTTAACCATCAGTTTCTTGATTAAAATTTTGAGCAAATTTTGTTTGGTAAGGGATAATTAGGGGAAAAAAACACCTGTAAAAGTCTGGGAATTTCTTCAAGCCAAAATTTTTATTATATGTATTTTCAGAACTCCATATACACTCTTTGTTCAATTCTTTATTCTTTTAACATTTGAACAACATTTCGAGCTCCTCTGCCCATTATCCAGTTCTTATTACTTTGTGGACATGTGTCATTTTAAATTAAAAATTGTTTTTATATAATCCCAAATGAATATAAGTTCTATTTTTTTTTATTAACAAACTTATTTTTTTATCTTTCATTATTGTTGTTTTCAAACAATGTTTGCCTTTCCAAATGCACTTCCCTCCTTTTGTCCACTTATCCAAATTATGTATCAATGGAATAAAAACAGTTTATGAATGTTGAAACAGCTGGACTAGCTTAGCATTCTGTCTAATTATTGATATTAATTGCATTACATTTTATGAGTATTATGACTACATTCTGAATTCATCCTCTGATATTTAGTCTTTTTTTATACTCTAAGACATAGATGAAAATTGAAAATATTTCCTTGGTTCAAATAAAATACAAGACAAAAAAGTATTACTTTTGACCTAGTAGTAAGTTGTCTGTATTACTGGTTATGCACTCTTATTAACAGCATATTACCATCCATCATCATAAGATACCATAAGGTGCTCTAATTTGGGTGTTGTGTCCAGCACCATTATTGGTTTATATACTGAGTATTTTTTTTCTTAGAGTCATAAGATACCAGGAAATCTTTGAGTAAGTGATGAGTTGCTGTTTAGTATTCTTATTATTTTTTTTTTTTCAATATGATAGAAATTGTGATAATTTTATTATTGAGCAAGTTCTCTAAAAACTGAGTTGACATTTACTGTGATTCAGCAATTCTCCACAGATATTTTCAATGCTTTATCAATTTCTTAATTATTTATCAAAAATAATATTGGCAATATTTATTTCAATAATTTTAGTATTGGAAAAGTTATTTTTAATAATTTTAGTATTTTAATCTTTATGAATAAGTATGACTTAACAAATTGATTTTTTTATATTCGTTTTCCAGAAACTACAGCGCAACCAAAGTATTAATGTCATTACCAATGTGATAAGCAATCCTGTGCTTACGATGAATAATGTTAATATATCAACTGTGAGGCATTTTCTGTATAAATGTAAAAAAAGTTCACATATCTTAGCCCCTCCTATGCCTCCACCTTATGATACTCTAAAAAATTCTAGCGAACTTCTGCAACACTATCAGATATTGCATAGTGCTATGAAAGATGGCAGCTCTAATTTGAGATTAATATTCCAGCAGTTTAAAACTGAAGTAATGTTGGGATATGTAAGTTAAATTATTTATTTTTACTCTTATGTAATGGCATTGTCATAAAGTATGTATAGTTAATTTATAAGTAAATTTGATATATTGTCTCAGTTTGAAAAAAAAAATTTCAGAAATAAAACTAGTACCCAGTATACATGTAGATATAATGGTGGAAAGATAAATATTTTAGAAAAAATAATTTTTAACATAAAATGTAATGGAGAGTGATGAAAACTGCATTAATAAACTGAGTTTGTTATGAAAACATGGTGTTCAATAAAATTAGTTTTTGCATATTTCCATGGAAACCTGTTAATGTTTTGTAAATTTTTCGAATAAGTCAAAAACTCCTGACTAATTATTGGCAAAATGGCATATCGTCTGAAAATTAGTCACAGTTCTGTCTACGAAATCATCCACAACAGACTTGGGTTTCATAAAGTTTGTGTAGGATGTGTCCCAAAACAACTCACACAGTTCCATAAACGAATGAGCTTAAAGAGGCATTAAGGGGCCATTGATTTACCTCGGACGAAGCAATGTAAGAAGCAGTGGATTCCTGGCATTTCCTTGCAGCTCAACCGAAACCTTTTATGGGGGCATCATGAAGCTTGTACAACAATGGACCAAGTGTGTTAAAAAGCAAGTGGACTATGTCGAAAAATGATGTACTTGTAAGTTTCCAATTTGATTACAATAAAATTTTATAACCATATTGCGGATAATAAATGACTTACCCTCGTACATTATAAATTAATTTTTTTATTTGTTTGAACAAAGACAAGTTAGTGTCATATTTAACTCTAGAAGTAATTATGAATTTGAAATGTGTGGTATAAGAAACATTAGTGATTAATTAATTTTACAAAGATAAAAGAAAAAAAATTAAATTAAACCATTTAATTAAGTGTAAATATTAATTCATTTTAGGCTAGAAAGTAGAAGAGAACATAGAATCTTAAATCAGGAATTTATTTTTAAAAAATTTAAACATTTAAAAAATTGTTTTATAAAAATTATAATTATATTTGTATTTGTAAATAACTTTCTATTGGAATTTATATTTAAAAATGTATATTTTATAATAATTATCAATGTATTTGTATTTGTAAATATTTTTTAGGTTAGGAATTAGGAATAGATAGAATTAGGAATTTATTTTTAAAAAAGTTTTTAAATCATTCTATTATAATAATTTTTGATATTAAATTAAAAATGGCTTTTTAAATCCAACTATGCTGGTCAAAAGTCTGCATGAAAAAGGATGATAGAAAACTCAAAAGAAAATTATCTATAGAAATAAAAACAAATGTGAAAATCATTAAAAAGTATTTAGGCTCCTGAGTTTGGCAGCCAACCACAGGTCTCAGGCCAGTGGGCCCGCAAAGTGCTCCAGCCATTCTGTTTTTAAAGGGTTAACAGTATAAAGAAAATGTCAGTCAATTCAATACTTTTTCTCAAATAATGTTATTTCAAAAGAATCTTAAGAAACCTTTAAAAGAAGGTATAAAATGCTGTAAACTGGCTGTTGATAAACTGCTGCAATTTCTATTTTCTGACAATTTCTATGGAAAACAGAATCAAGTTTTTTTTAATTTAAGTTCTTGGAAGAGTAACTAAAACAATTAGAAACCATTTCATAAATGAGAAGGAAGGGAGAATAAATTTAGAAAACTGATGTATCTTTATCTAATAGTAATAGAAGGAGTTAAAAATGTGGGAGGGAGAGGTACTGTTTATACAATTCATCTGTACTATGAATGACTCAGGTGTTTTCTGGAGTAGAGACGAAAAACCTGCAGATGGATAGAGAGAATGAATTAAAATACCTAAAAAAACTATAGGCGAAGGTAGATTAGGCTGGTTTTGGTAACCTAAGATTTACAGGGCATTTTAAGCCAAAAGTAAGATTTATAGGCTTTGGTTTGTGATTTAATGCAATAAGTGAAAATTTATTAATTCTTTTTTTAATATCTGTTGAAGTTTTAAGAACAAATTTATTTATTATTATTATCATCATTAATTATTTAAGTTTGTTTTAATTTTTTGAATTAACTCAATTTTATATTTTTGATATATTTATTGTTTTATTATTTTTTTTTTCAGAATCTCAGGTTCATTTACATTGATTTAGTTTGTTTCATATTGTTGTTTGGATTTTGATATTATTTTTCTCTGTTCGCTAAAGTGAAATTAATTTTTCAGGTCACTGAAAAGTTTGAACTATATGTCACATTGGATCCATTGGTATCAAAAGCATCAAGCACTGATGCAGTGGATAAATTAATTAGGTGGATACAAAAAGAAGAAGATAAATTTTTTATTCCCCATGTGCCAAATTTTTAATGTCGAATTGTTAATAAAAATATCTTGTTATCCATTTCTGAATTATTATTTTATCATTCCTTTTTAGTAAAAACTCAATTAACCAAATTTTAAATACTATTTTAACTAATATAAATTTGTTTATTATTTATAGCATGTAATTTTCATTCATCTACTCATGAAAATTAAATGGTGTTGTTTAAAGTGTTCATTATTCAATTTGCCATTTATAGCAACTTTTAAAAATATTTTAGCCTTAAAATGTTTATTACGTTCAGTTTCTTTCTTTCTATGTGAAGACATCTACAAATTTGCTACTGTAGTACAAGTAATCTTAAAATCCAGTTATTAAAAAATCGAATGATATAGTTTTATGTTGCAACTTCGAATTTATGTTCTATTACCAAAATTCAATTGTACTACTCAATACCAAAGACTTTAATTCGTTTAATAAGGATTTATATGCTATATTCATGGTGGAGGGAAGTGCGCCACAATATTGATGAGTTCTTTTTATATTACCAACTCTTGTAATTTCCAAATGGTTTAACTTTGAAATGATGAAGCTGCAACGTTTATTTATGTTTTTATGATAGCTTTCAATCATGATTTCCAGTCCTCTTTTCCAGTATAGTAATTTTAGTTATACTTACTCCTTTCATCCCACATAGAGGTTCCTAATGCGGATTACATAATGATAAGAAATTTTACTATTAAATTTATTTTCCTGGAATTTTTTCTTCTCTTAATATTCAAAGCATTTTCTAGGGTGACGAATGTGTAAAGACATAGAAAAAATAAATAAATAGAAGATTGGTAAAAATCATGTTTTCCTCAATTTTTTTGTTTACAAAAAGGTTGAGTTAAGAAAATGTTAACTTTTCTTTAACTTAAAAATAGCATTTATTTAATTTTTAATTTCATCAGTCATAAAAAATTATCTATGGGAAAAAAAAGCACTTATTGGTACAATATTGCCCCACCCTGCTAAAACTTAAGGGAATTTTCTTACAAATATGAAAAAAAATTAAAAACGCTTTGTAAGACATTGGTGACTATGAGAATAATTGACATTACCTATCATGAAGTTAGGGTGAAATATTTAAGTTGTTGGTATGTGTACCCACTTCCCTGTCTACAATGCATAACATGAAAGTGCTTTCCACTTTCATTTTTTCACTTGTATGCTAAGTGGAAACACTATCCTTACAAACTAGTTAAGTTATGTTGCTGTTTGGTGCAGTTAAGTTCCTGCCATTGTCCTTGTTAACAATTATCAGAATTTGAGAACACTATAGTGAAAATAATTTCATGGCTTCAGATACAACTGGTGATATTTTTTTTTTTCTATGTATGTGATGTAGATTCCTAAATGTGTAAAAATAAGTTTGTTCACTGACTTCAAGAAAATCAGAAAACTACTGTATTTATTTCCGTTCAGGAAGACTATTTTTATTATTAGCAGCTGATTATGACTGATTGAAATTTATAATATAATAATTTAAAATTATTATATTCTTAAAATTTTCAGAAGTAATACAAATAGGAACGTGATGGCCGTGCGGGTTGGGGCGCAGGTCCCAGTGCACTTGGTTCGGAACGTTGTGGGTTCGATTCCAATCTGGGGCAGTTTAACATTCATTTTTAGGCGGTCCTAAAGAATGAATCTTTACATTCCCACCTTGGTTAGTACGCAGCGAAAACTTAGATAGCCGTCAAGGGTTGGCAAAAAGGGCCACTAGTCCCACTTGCCGGACTTGTTCCCCCCACCAAATACCAGTACCAGTACCAGTAATCCAAATGATAAAATTTTTTTTTCTTAGTTCTATTTTGTTTTTATATTCACGAGTAGTTATTCCAGTCAGCTAAATGTCTGTGCTAAGGTTGATTAAAATGTTAGTTGTTCATTGTCAGTTGCAAAGTTATTTTTGATGGTAAGACATTTATGTATGCAAATTAAAATTTTTTATGAAACCTATTCGTATACAATATTTATATCCTACTTTTGATACAAATAAAGTTATAAGTGGGTATTCACCTATTTAATCAATTTTTTTCTCCTGATCCTGGTGGAAGGAAATAATTCTATTTCAATTAAAACAAAGAGAGCCAAAGCACTTCTTGGTGTTCACATTCTCTACAATTGGAAAATGCCTACTAACTCAACATATGGACACAGGTTAAAAATACGGTCCTGTTCCTGATACAGCCAACATCCATTTTTAAAAATATTTGTTGTTTAATCAATAGCTTTTTTATGAAATAATTTCCATTATCAATGTTCAATTGTCAATTTTTATTTGTTTTGTAATTAAGATAAGATCATTTTTTAAAAATTAATTCACTACTAAGCATTTAAATTTAAATTGGTAGCCATCTTGAAATAAATAAGGAGGTGCAGTTGGGGTGGATATGCTGCTTGAAATAGTCCATAAAGGTATCTACAAAACCATGAATGGACAAAGTATGGTAAGAAACCGTAGAGAAACTTAACTCAGTATTAAAAGGCTGTTTAAGTTCTTTACTGGAGATTATATGAATATCCATTTCATGTTAACCAGTTAGGATCACAAGTTATCTCTTGGTTGGATGAATGGAAAGTATATTTTCGTCAGGGGTTTGTGTTCACCTTCTGATAAAAAATTATAAATCACTTACGGGTTTGCATTATTTTTTTATAACACTTCTCATTTTGGGATCTGTTATATTTAACCATTTTGGTATGTTTTTGCAATATCAAAAACTACTTTAAGGATTGAATTATAATACAATATAATTAAAATTAATCTGCTAATATCACTAATGATGAAATATACTCCAAACTAATTAAACAGGGTTCGATTTTACAAGAAATTCGGCTTATGGAAGGGGGGAAACCTAACTTCGCTAGTTACCTATAATTCAAATTTATTTTTTATTGATTGATAGATTTATTTATTGATAGATATTACAATCTGCCACACAGTTGTGGGCAATAGGTAATAGTGATGGATGATCTCATACATACTAAAATAAAAAAAAAAAAAAAAAAAAAAATAAATAAAAAAAAAAAAAAAATAAAAATAATAATAAAAAAAAACTCTGTTACCTATAATTATCAATAATAATTACGATTGTCATTCATTATTCAAAAATTAATTTTTTTAATTAATGGTCATAAATTTTAGTTTGGAAGTGAAAGGATCATTTTCAGGGTTTCTGAGTTATGTCTGTATTTTAGTAAATTTTTTAAAATTAAGCCTAACGTGGAACTATGGTGTTCCATATATAATATAATAGAAAAATAACATTTTTTTTTAAATATGTGTATACATAATTTTCTTAGGTTAACTGAAATGTATATAATTGTAATTGTTTACATATAAATAAATAGGAGGTTAGAAAAAAAAAGGTCTAATCGAATATTGATCCACAGCGTTATCCGAGGCCTAGTCCTGCTCGGGTGGCGTACATTTTACTTGAGGTAGTTTCGGTTGATAGCCGATCCTGTTCTCTAAAGAGTTGCTTGCCCAAACATGGTCTCTCTCCTTCAATCCTCTTTTCTTCTCTTACCCGACAATTTTAGTCCGTCCGCTTTATCTTGGTAATTAAGGTTGTTAACTCCCTATCAGTTCGTAGGACCCGGCGGCTAGCTACCCTTCAGGCTTGCATACGTCCTTCGTACCTACAGGAATAATATCCGGTAGCGTATAAATTGAGTTCATTTTCACTTGCAGTACACTTTAGCAACAATATCCTAATGTGGTTACATATTTTAGCAACAACATCCCTTGCAGTTTTTTTTTTTTCACTCCGTAAATTTTATTGTAGCACTGGTTTTATGTATTACTAAGCGTGAAAGGGTAAATAGGTGTAGGTAACGGTTCCAAAAATTTCAAGAGACTATACCTCCATAATCAATTGTTAAAAAATAAAAAACTAAATAAAAAAATAACTCTTACATTAACCATGTAAGAACCACCGAATAAAAAAAATTGCAACCTGTAGCACCAGTTTGGGAAAAAAGAAACAAATTAAGGGTGTCAATATTGCTTAGGTTAAGATGCCCTGTGACTTAGGATTATCCTGGTTAACACTCTGCTGGGCTATAAGAGATTTTCTACAAATTGTGAAAAAACGTTATGAGCGTTTTGACTATGAGCGAAAAACTGGCTTAATGCCATGTTATTAAGGTTGTTAACCACCAATTTCTATGTAAAGTTCATGTGGTTGTAACGACCGTGCTACTTGCTGTTTGTTACCGATCATGCTGCCAATCGACTTTCATATACTGACGCGACGCTAGTTAGCTGCCGCATTGAGAACTACTACAGTCGTCAGGAAAACATCATATATTGAAATGCATATATCTTGTAAATTCTTTGATTGTATGAATTAGTAACTATGTTATATGTTGTAATGTATTATTATAATCAATAAATATTACAGGGAATTCTTCTCGTTAGGAGGCAGTACCTTTAGTAAAATATACATAGTGGATCAGCACATTTTAGTGATATTTGTGGAAATATATATTTGTCTTTAATTTCACTCTGCCTTCTCTGAATCTCTACTCTTTCCTGAATCTTGATTTCTTTTCATAAGGACCTACAACTCGTTCTCGTAAGACTTACAATCCCCTTTGCGACTGTAGGCTAGTTCCCTACAGACCGGTGTTTCCTTCCTGGAAGGACTTGCCTACCCCTTCACGACCGCTAGGCTCGTTTCCTGTGTGAACGTTCTGAGTGAACTTTCCATCCTTCAAGGAATCACGGATAGTTCCTGGAAGACTCGTCTTATCTATTCATCTCCTAACTACCTAACCTGTACGAACACGCATTGTCGAGGCCTTCTGGTACAGAGTACCTCACATCTTCAATTTGAGTCAGAACCAACTAAACTAACACAGCAACTTCGTTATGGTCCATGGCCTGATGTAACATTGCTTATAAAAAATATTTAAGAAAAAAATGTGCGAAAATCAAATGCAGTTAATAGAATTAATATTAAATTGTGATCGTTTTAATTGCTGTGTTATTTTTGCATCCCCATTTTGCAAAATGATTGTATGTAATGGGAGGAAATCAATTTAGCACACTTTCAAATTAAAAAAAATAAAAAATTCCCATGCGATTTTTAGTTGCAGACCTGTGTTATCAATGTGATGCACTATGTTTTGCTGACCGATTGTACTCCGTGTTTATAATTGATTTAGGAAGCTATAAGACTGGTTGCACAGCGTGTGTGTAATAATTATAATGAGCATTTATCAGTTTATCAGAGTAAAGTAGTAATCGAAATTAGGAAAAAGATTCACTCCTGTGGATTGTGTGGTATGCCTAAGTGGTAGCCTCTTCCTCGTGTCCGATAGAACCTTCTGCCGAATAACTTTCTTGGAAAACTATCTTCCGGCATTCTGGCAATGTGTCCAGCCCAACGCAGTTTCTAGCTTAATGTGTTTCATTACATTTATATGTATCCCCATAAAGATCGTACATCTCCCTATTTCCCCTCCTTTACAAAATTCTCACCGACCTTAACTGGTCTGAATTTGCGGTGAAAGATCTTCCGCTCGAAGACGAGAATGTACCTTCTCTTGAGTGCTCTTCAGTCTCTGATCCATAGATAAGAACAGGTCTGATGGGGGTCTTGTAGAGGAGATATTTAGAGCGGAAGGAAATGAAAGAACTTCTCAAGTGTTGGCTGAGACCAAAATAACACCTGTTAGCCTTCAAAATTAGCTTGTTTGTTTGCGATTGGTTTGTCTAGAGAAAAATTTAGTTTCTACACCTTATTCCTGACCCTAGATAGGTGAAGTGAACCACATTATCAAATTTGTACTGACCGTATTCCACTGGTTCTCGAACATCTAATTCTGTTTCAAGTCCTGCTCTCATGTACTTGGTTTTCTCCTTATTGACGCTCATTCCGATAGCATCCGCTGCTTATATTTTTTAACATAAAAAATGCTTTCTTGAGGGCCTGGTAAAAATGGTGTCGCCAGTCAGAATTCCTGTATAACGTATCATATTTTCCAGAGCCCAGTTAAACAGCAGGAAGGCAAGTCCATCATCCTGTCTAACTCCTCTTGTGGAAATGAACTAAGGACACAAGTCTGACTGCACTCGAACGCGCTTAGCATCTTCATTGTCATCCTTGTCTGGTACACTAGTTACAGAGGGATTCCTAAATCACTTAGAAGTACAAATAATTTGGACCATTTCATACTGTCGTAAGCACTCAAGAAGTCTGTAAACAGGAGGTGGGTGTCATCTTGCATTCTTGGGCTTTCTCTAGTATTATCCGGATTAATATAAATCATTTATTATATTTTTTTAAAATAGAGTTTTATAAATCGCTCGCGGACATAGCCGGATGAAGTGGCTTGTAATTCTTTCGCATTTATCTTACTTAATACCTACAGTTTACCCCTGTGAAGTCAGTTTTTTTTTAAACAACATTTTCTCATTCCCAAGAGTCCCTGAGTTGATGCTGCTGAGAGCTCCATGACTTGAAAACAAAGTTACAACTTTTTCGTCCATGTCCAGAGAATCAAGCTTCATGTCACACTGTAAGGCGGTCACACCCCGGTGAGGTACGTAGATGATTTGATGTTGTGACCATCGAACATAGGAGCTCGCTGAGCCATTTTTCGTTATTATTCTTATTATGATTACATAACTTCATATTTTTTAAAATATACGAGAGTGTATATTCCTAGTAAAATACAATATTAGTTTTGAATAAAAAAATTATTCATTTATAAGTGAAATTCATCAAAATATTTTCTAGCAATGAGTGGGAGTAATACGAAGAATCGCCGATAAGAGGGGCTTAGGGATTGACGAAAGGGCTTAGCCGCGCAAGTCCCAGTGAAGCGAGGGTGGGTTCCACAGATCAATGCTTGCCTCCACTTAGCTCCTACCGGCTCCCTGGTAAGTCCTCCCTACTTAACCTTATAATCCAGTTAGTGACTTAATTTTAATGTTTTATTGCCCTGAAACCCTGCCAATAAATAAAAAGTAGTCTTACTTTAGCCGTTTTTTTTCTTTCCCGTGTATTATCAACTAACAGGTTTCATGAACCCTGTTCCTATCCAAAATGTCAAAAGACACCTCTTATAATTTTGATTTAAAATTATCCTCTAACATTTGTACATCATATTCTGTAAGGATTGTGAAATTTCATTTTAATATTAATAGTGACGCTTTATTCTAGCTCTTTCTGAGTATTTCACCTTTATTACAATTTATATGGTTCAAATGATATAGATATATAAAATGAAACACTATCAAGAAATTCTTAAGGTACCAAGAGATGCTTCGTGGTATCAGTAGATATATAATGTACATATTTATATTAGAGAATACAGAAGGAAATGATTCTACTTAGTTTAATTTATTATTATTATGGGAAAGTTTAATAAACTAATAGTAGAAAAACTATTAAAGTAATAAAAATTAATAACTAATAAAATAGTAACACTTTAATCTAGTAGTTCCTGGTTATCAAACATTTATTTCATTTGCATGTATGACTACTACTTTCAACGTTTCGTGGTTGTGTCCCAACTATAAGAAAACATATTACAATATGCCCATTATATTTTATCATATTTTTTCCGGAAACGTATTAACCTACCATTTTCACTCCTAATAAAAGTCATTTAATATCAATTAAATCCTATTTTGTCATGTTTTTGTAAAACTATTGTGATATATCACTTTTCAGATATGATTGTTTTTAAAAAGAAGACAAAATATGAGTTTGTATATTAAACAAATTAGATTATATTAAAGAAGTAATGCATTAAATATTATGTGTTAAGGATATTATAGATACTAAGTGACAACAATGGTTGAATATTGGGTATGCAAACAATTAATATGAAAAGATATTGAGAACATATTGTAGCACATTTTTCTGAAACATTTTCCCAAGACACAAACCCGAAATATAAAAATATAATAAAGGGTTGATAAAAACGAATTTCTAGAATGATAGAATAAAATAATTATTATTTATAATAAATAATTGTTCATTAGTTTTAAGTACTTCAATATTTCAGATGTTATAATGAAATATTGAATATGTTTTCAATATTTTATTTAACTATAAATATCTTTTTTGTAGATATATATATTTATATTTATAAAATATACCATAAATATTTTTTTAAACTTTTCTTTTAATAACAATTAATTATACTCGGCAGTAAAATTTTCCTTCCTTTTCTCTTAGATATTAAAATATATAAATTATACACCTATGAAAATCATCAAGCATCTCTTGATACCTTAAGGATTTCTTAATACTATCCGATTTTAAATATTAATATCATCAGAAACATTAAACTTCCATTCAGAGCGGAAAATCACAACGTAAGTTTTATTGGAAAAGATGGAAATGCTTTGAAATATATAAATTGTATATCATATTCTGAAATATTGCATTTTACTTTATATTATTGAATTGATAATTTTTTTTTTTTTAATGAGTAGGTTATACTTGGATTTCATACGTGAAAAGTAAGTTTTTGAAATTGGCATTGCAGGTATGTCGGTGGTAGAACTAATATTTATTTGTTTTTTTCTAATTTGAAGTATGGTCGAAATTTGAAGAATTTTGGATTGAAAGCAACAAAGTACTGTAATAAACAACATAAATAATATTAAGAATTTTTAGAATGTAATAAAGGCCTAAGGAAAATATTTGTTAATCATTATTTCTGTAGGTAAAAAATATCTTCAATTGTTCTTATCCATATTTATATTTAATTGATAAATTTAAATTTGTAGTAGTTACTTGCATTAATGTTAAAATCCATATTTTGGATGAAATATACTGAAAACGTCGTAAAAAATATGTTAAGTTTTCTTTTTTTTTTCTCTTATTAAGTTCAGGCTTCCATTATTATAAATACTTTATTTGATTCTCTTCCTGATTCTTTTCCTGCTTCTACTGTATGATTTTTTTTTAAGGAAAACACACCCTGACAGAAATGCTGGTTTTATTACTATATGTTCCAGTTGGAATTTTTTTAAATTTAAAATGGAATCACTACCTATATTTTACTAAACTTTCTTCTCAGCCAACGTTTCGGTTTCTTTTTTTTAAAAAAACGTTTTCGTTTTTGTTAATTAAATAGGAAGCGCCGATCATTTTCAATTCATTGATGTAGAGAAGACAATTGAAATATTTCTAATAAGGATCTTTATCAATTTTGCATTGTCAACAAGGATCTATATTCTCCACCATTTTCACCACATGGAATTCAAATGTACAAATATTATTAAATTTTTTTTAAAGAACTTCACATATAATGAGAGAATGAAATCTAGTCGACACCAAGAAATGGAATAAGCTTTGATTGTATGTTTCAAAATTGATAGCTCTGAGAACATTGACTCTTCAAGAAAAGCAAAAAAAAAAAATATTATTAATATTTTGAAAAGGCTAGAATTTCAACGTTATGTTGTTGGATTAAACGTTTTTGTCAGTGGCACAATATAGTACAAGAGCCGGGAAGAAAAAAAGGCTGTTATCTCACCCCAATTTTTGATTACATTAATGAAAACTAGGTTTAATTACTAGGCAAAATTAATGAGTTTGCCAAGTAAAGGTAGGGGGAATAAAAAATGGCGGCTGTTTCAAAACCTTAAAAAAAATATTAATTTTTCATTCGGAGATCTATATCTTAAAACTAACAACACTAGAAAATCTAAGAGAACATTATTTAAAGAAGAGTCAATTTTCTGAAATATTAGCCCTAAAAGAGCTATCTATATACGTCCAATAGTTCTCGAGATATAGCTTTTTAAAAAGCAAAATTTCTTAAAAATCGTACAGATGTCTGCCAGCACTCAAATTAAAGCTAGTTAAATTTACTACAAAATAGTTTATTATGTTTATCTTTGTAGGAGTAGTAGTTTTTATGTTATTTGACAAAAAAACTCATAAAATATTAATTTCTAGTTGTTCATATAAAATGTTGGATATTTGAAAAAATATATCTCTAGTTCCACAAGACGCACATATGTCTGCTAACACTCAAAATAAAGGAAATTTAACTTACTATAAAGTAGTTTATGACTCTTATCTTCATAGGGGTAGTAGTTTTTATGATATTCACATATGAAAATGAATTTGGCAAATGAAAATTTGTCCGAACAACTATAAATCAATTTATTTCAGCAAATATCATGTAAACTATTACTCCTACGAAGATAAACATCATAAAACACTCTATAGCTCATTAAACTAGCTTTAATTTGAGAGCAAATAGACATCTGTACGTCAAATGGTTTTTGAGATATACAATTTTCAAAATAAATTCACTAACTACTGATCTTTTAGTACGTCCCATACAAAATTTTTATGAAATGTTGTTTTTTAAAAAGCTATATCTCGGCTCATATTTACAAAATTTGCTCTTCTTCTTTAAGATATAGAGCTCCGAATGAAAAATTATTTTTTTTTTATCGTTTTGAAACAGCCGCCATTTTTTATTCCCCCTACCTATACTTGGCAGACTCATCAATTTTGACTATTGATTATACATAGTTTTCATTAAAGTAATCAAAAATTGGGGTGAGATAACTGCCTTTTTTCTTCTCTTGGGCTCTTGTACTATTATTTTTTCTTAAGATTACGTGAGTCAATCTACATCTACGCTGATTTAATCCTTTCCTAATCACAAAGAACTTGAATTTTAATGCATTTTTCAAGGTGCTAAACTAATCTTAATAATACATGATAATTTTAAAAATCAGTTTCTACCACACTTAGCACTGAAACTCATTTATGGTAGTTTTAAAACTCTTTATAATTAGCTAATTAATTTTAACAAACCGAATATTTTTTTTTTTCCCAATTTTTCCCAAGCTGCGTTATACGTTTAGTTTGATAACGAATTAGAAATTTTAGGTCTTTCGGTTCTTGCACGATGGATCCTTGAGAAAAATCATGATAAAACAAATTAAAGAAAATTAAATTATGCCTCCAATGATAACATAATAATTCGGCCATGCGATATGAACGTAAACCATCTACTCGTATATTTCCTTGGGCTTCAATAGCTGGTGTCGAAATCCGTATACAACCAGAACCGTTAGTTTAAGATCAAGATTTATTACAGCTTTTTCAATAGGATATTTTGGCGAGAAACCGAAACAAAATTTTAATTTGTTCCGTTATTGAACTAATTATATACTAAGCAGCCATTTTAGGACAGCCAGAAATGCATTGCCACGGTAAATTAGGATTTATGTACAATAATATACTATAATTTTGGGGAAAATTAAAAAAACATTTGTGTTTTGACTCACTACTTGAACGAATTTTATGTTATGATGCTCATACGACGCAAAATTTAATAGTGGGTTATTACCATATACCATAACGCTTTCGCTGGGATGCAAAGTTTAGGAGTTATAGGTGAAAAGCCAGAAACAAAGAACTAATGAGTTACTTCATTAAAGTGTTAAGTCGTAGAACCTTCATAAACGCTTTTCTGTGTTAAATGTGATATAAAGTAATTTTAAAAATTATTTACAGATTTATGTATGTTCAATGAGCTTCTGCATTTCGTCCCCAACCTTAATTAACAGACACTTAATCCTGGATTATTCCCGTAACTAGTCCTTGCAAACCAAAACCATTGGTGTTGCCAATTATGTCACAAATAAAGACCTCCATATTCCATTTGTTGTAGATTTGGCTAGAAACAGATATACTTCCTTTAATACCGAATTCCTTATACGCACAAACCTACTAAACCGTCACCTTTCATCCCTACATATTTCTGAAAACCCTTGGTTAACTATTGAGGAGAACTAGAACGGCAAGTGGGCCTAGAGGTCCTTGTCAACTTCTGGCGGCTAATTTGAAGTTGAGATTGTCAAGGTTCATTTCTCGGGACCACCTAGAAACAAATATTACTTGCCCCAGGTGGAAATCGAACCAACAGCGTTTCGAACTGAGTGCTTTGAGACCCATTCTGATAACCCTTAGAGACATTTGAAAAGAAGATGGACAAGGAACCTACTTAGAATAGTATATGTAACATCAACTAATGTGTAGCTTTTTCACAAAATATTGTATTATTAATCAATTAGTCATCAAATTTATTAATTAAATTTTACAGTTATGAATCCCAGTGAATACATTTTTAAAAAAACATACAGTTCTGATTGAGAAACTTAAGGCTTTGGAATTTTCTAAATATGTATTAATGACCTTTTCTTCTCTATTACTCAATTTTTTTAATTTTAGTTTTTACTCTTACTGATTCTCCTTCACTAATGTGACCTTAGCCCTGTCGAACAGATCTGCTACCTTGGACTACATCTGGATAAACGACTAACCTGGAATTCTCACGCAAGACTGAAAAGACAGAAAACTATTTCGAATATTACAGCATTTACTAGACAAACGGTCTAAACTTCCAACGCATTACAAAATACTGATCTTCTACATGACTATAATAAGGCCAATCTGGACATATGGAGTTGAGCTTTGGGGGTCCATTAAATGCTCATTACTTTGTCACTAATAAAATTACACCCTCTTCCATTTCTGCCAATCCTCCGAGACGCCCTAAAAAGAAGATGGCCAAGAGACTTGCTGTGTAAAAACGTCAGTAGAGTGCTACCAATGGGTAGTTCTCTACACGCTTGTTTCACTCCATTATAACTGAGATCAAATTTACTGAATGTATTATAATGTACAGTTGTAAATTTCAATAAATATATTAACAAAAACGAAAAAAACTCTTACTAATTATCAAAATGTATAATTTTAATTTCTCAACATTGAAGAACAATACTTTCTTTTAATAATTATTCTTGTACTCTAATAATTATATGTATAATTATATTATATGTATAATAATTATATGTATTTACAGATATAATAATATATAACAGACTTAATAATTATATGTATTTACAGATTTGCCGATATTGAAGCTTAAGAATTAACAACATGAAGATAATCATTGTCATTTCTGATGATGTAAATATTTCACTGCGTTTCAAATCTAACACGAAAAAAAATACAAGGAAATCAAAGAAAAAAGTACGACTCCTGAAGAAAGAAAAAAGTAAAAATAAAATAAAGGAAAGGTTAGCATTTATGAGTCTGATTTTATTTTGTTTTATTAAGTCGTATGTTGACAATTACTTCATTCAATAACTAATGCTTTATGTCATACTATACAATAGAACGTTTAATGGTGTATAAAATAGCATATCCTATTAAAGATCATTTACTGAATATAAGTTAATTTGCGATAAATATTCATCAGGATCCTTCCTTATTTATTTAAGTTTACGAAATTTAAATTTATAAATGATAGCTCTAACGATTGAAAATAAATAAATTAATAGTCATTCTGATTTCTAAACTGACGAGTCAAATTCCTATAATTTAAAAATGGATTTATAGATTTAATCTGAAAAGTATTACAAGAAATGTCTTTTTCATAGGTCATCGCGACTTACACTTCATCTTATCTCTAGGAGTTAATGCCAGTAATTGAGGGTTGGGAGAGGGCATAGTATACCAAAAATGTTATCACCTATCCTATATCCCCTGTCGAGATATGGTTTTGCCAAGAAAACCATGTTTTTCCATGAACAACCATAGTTCTTGACTGTTTCTGATATGCGATAACAAATAGGATATAGGTGTTTAATAGTTAAAGTGATTAAAATAAATGCATAATTGTTTATGAATGATTATTATTACACTGAGGGTTGGGATTCCCTTTCTCTGTTCGAACCAATTGGATCTTTTGTGAGTTACCCCTCTTTCCACTAGATACCCCATATGAATCCTGTACTTCTTACGAAGCTCAATAATTCTTTTGGGTTTGAGCTAGAAATGTCTTCAGGTTCCATTCTGTCCTGTCCCAAATACTGTAGTCTTCGGAAGGCAAGGGCTTTACATTCACACAGAATGTGCTGTGCTTTTTCTCCGTCTTCCATACATATGGAAGAGCAATCTGGACGACAGATAGAATCCTCCACCAGCCTCATCTTCTTAAGATGATATTTTAAGGGGCAGTGGCCCGTGAGGAGTCCTGTCTTCAGTTCATTTCTGGTAAGGTTAAGGTAAAATTTTGCCTTTTCCTCTGATATTTCAATAAGGAGGATTGCTGGTTTCAATGTCCAGTATGTTTCCTTTTTTTTTTTTTTTTTTATGAATAGAATTGGACAGAATTGCCTGTAATATAAAAAAAAACATTTAAACATGTTATGCCTTAACATGTTTAAATGTTAATACATAAATTTTAAGATTTCCTTGATAATGGTCAAAGGGCTGAAATGTTGGAAGAAGAAAAATCTACAGGTTCTGTAAAGAATTATTTTAAGTCTGTGATGAAAGCCCATATTTTAGAGAAAAAAAAAAGTTTAGACAAAAGTATAGATTGGCAAAAAAATCCCTAAACAAATTTTAAAAAATCACAAAACTTTCACTTAATGCAAAAATTCATTTAACTATTTAAAGATTTCAGAGATGAAAATAATGAATTCCTATTTTGTTCCAGTCAATAAAACAATTCAAGGGCGTACCCAGGGTCAAAATTAAGGGAGAGCAAGTCATAGTCAATCAGGTTTTGACATTTTAGTACGGAAAAGGAGAATGAAACCAAAATTTTAAGAACATTATTTATAATTTTCGCAGAGCTTTATTAGTTATTATAATTAGTATTTGCTTGGAAAAAATATTTTTTATTTAATTAACGATTTTTTTCACTCCTGGGGAGGGGGGGCAGCTGCCCCCTCCTGCCCTCCTCTCCATGCAATAGTTTAGCAAAAGATACCAATAAAGGGCCTCATGAATGCGATGGGAAGATATAGGTTGAACTTTTACTGATTCGAGCTCCTGTCTCTGGTTTTTCTTTTCTCTCTTTTAATTGTAAATCAAATTCATTAATAATTTGTATTTATCTATTGTTTATTAGTGCTAATTATGAGACCAGGTTATTTATTTCCAATAAGCAATATTAATGGTACTTTAGAGGAAATGTTTTTTTAAAATTCATCATTCAAGCCCTGTTAAACTATTTTAATTAGGATAAAACTTATCTGGTGGTCAAATTCGTTTTTGAGAAAATCCAACACAAGTGTATATTCGATTCTATAAAGTGGCATTTCTTTCACACACGCACCATTTTAGGCTGTTAAGTGTGTAATAATATTTTTCAAGAGAAATGTCTGAAGGCTTACGAGTACCACTAGGAAAGTGATGCAATAGCAAATGCAAATGCAAATGCAATAGCAGCAGCACTTCACTTCTGTTTATCTTTGAACCACACCAACATTACGATAATTACAGATTCACTAAGTTCGATAAAAGCTTTAGATTCTATGTATCCAGAACATCCGATAATTTCCTGCATCCATTTTCACTTAAAAGCTCTACACAACATGGGTATGTCAGTAACATTTCTATGTGTTCCAAGCCATGTAGGAATCGCAGGGAATGAACTGGCCGATCACGCTGCAAGAGAAACACTCGCGCTTCCGGGACGGGGTAAAGCAATTTTAACTCCGTCAGAGATATGCAGGCCTCTTGTAAAGGAAGTCAAAGATAAATGGCAATCTATGTGGAACGAAAGCCCAATGAGCAAATTAAAAATTATTAAAAAGGATGTCAAGCCCTGCGGTTCCTCCAGTCGCAAATGCCGTAGAGAGGAAGTTGTACTGACTAGGCTGAGAATAGGTCACACGAGGCTCACCCACTCCTATCTCATATCAAAAGAAACGCCTCCAAACTGCCAGTATTGCAATAACAAGTTAACAATAAGCCATGTTTTCCAACGATGCCCATATTTTACACCACACCTCAATAGCTTGGGACTAAGCCAAGATATCTCAAAAACCATTGGAGACGATGATAAGGCAATAGAATTGATGTTTCAGTTTTTGAAATCACAAAATTTACTGACAAAAATATAACTTGATCAGAAGTTTGGCGCCACTAAACAACCAAACAAACTAGGAAAGTGATGGCCTAACTTGTTTTTCGCGGATGATTATATTAGTAAATAGCAGAATTAATTTTTTTTTATGTGTTTATCTTTTTGAATTAAAAAGATGTAATCAATTAATAAAAAATATTAGTATTGTCACGATACTGTTAAAATACATTTTAATAATTAATACATTAAAATAAAAAAGATAATATATTTCATGTCCCCTTCAGGGATACAGATCCTTGCAAGATAGCTTTTCTATTGTTCCTTTAAATTAATTCATTTAAATACCAAAGTAAAGTAAATTAGAAAAAAATGCGTCTAATTACTGATTTTTCAATATCTATTAAAAATTAATTGAAAATACTTCCCATGGATATTTTAAATATAATTAAAGTAGTTAAGGAAAGGTTATAATTAAATTTAATATTGATTGAACTATTTTTATATATTTAAGTATTAATATTCCCTTAAAGGTGTCAGTAGTCCCTTAAGGGTCTTTTGTTTACCCAAAATATCTAAATTTTGGAATATAAATTATTACTTCAATTTAATTATAAATTTAAGGCTATTTCATTTTTTTTTTTTTAAGCGAGGACCTCCGGACATTTGAAGCATTTAAAATACATATTAGAACATAAGGATTTGGAAGAAAAACTATACTGCCTCTGAACTAAACTCTTCATTCATTCTTCAATCTTCATATTAAGGTTGTCAGTGTTGTATATATATATATATATATATAAAAGAAATCGAGTTATGCTAAATATTATTTTTAAAGTATATCATTATAATGAATATTCTTTACAACTAGTCACTTTTCAATTTTTTTTTTTTTAATTTTGTTTCAGACTGTAAATTGGAGCAACGAAGCTCATTATAATAAGAATGTTTGGGAGAATTATCCGGTAACTTCAACCAAAATTCTGCCCGCTTGCTTCAGTTCTTGAATGTGCTATATCCCTTGTAATATATATTCCTTGTTGATGTTGTTAATGTGACTGGAAAAATCCTTGAAAATCACCAGGCTATACAGAACAATATATCTTTTGTAAATAATTTCACGTTTATGTTGAATTTATGGTTCGTCTCTACTCTGAGGTTTCATCCATGATTGAGCCATACTTATAATAACTCAGGCAGTTTTGAAGAAAGAACATACACAGATGAAAAACTACTGCAACAGGTTTTCTACTAAACCCATATGCCAAGTGAAATGTATTAACATATAATTTTTTTTTTGTTTTTTTTAACTTTTCCAGAATGGAGATGAAAGCCATACACACTACCATAAAATCAGAATAGAAGTAAGCTTGACAATGATACCTGGAGTGATTACATTAGTTTTAAAGACGATTAATCAGTTATTATTGAATAAAAAAAATAATATTTAGTTATTTTTGAATGATACCGATATAGTGATTGAATAAGGAAAAGGATTCTGTTTGAAATATAGTTTTTCCAGTCTTATGTTTATCAAAATCATGATGAAGAGAAGAGTACATCCCCACATCGTGGTAAGTACATACCCTAACCTAGGTAATACTTGCTTAGTTAAAATAAATATTTTAATAAATTTAGAGAGAAGGAACTTGTTAATTAATTTGTTTTTTTCCCTCTAAAGATTGGACAGCGAGTTTCGGTGAATTCTGGAGATGAGAACAACCTTTTCTGGAACATCGGAAGAACTCGAACATCAGAGATTGAAGCGAATTCGTTTAGAAAAAAATGTTTGCTAATTTTAAAACATAATTACGATTAATATTGGATGTTAGTGAGTGTCCAGTGGTAACATTCGTTTCGAATGATGAGTAGAAGAATCAAGGGTAATAAGATAAATACATGCCGTCAGGACTTCGGCGGTATATTCTACTCTCAAATTGATTACAATTATAATATTCTTACAATCGTTTAATAAATAATGAAATGACATTAAAAATTTAAGAATATTTCATAAAATTATAATAAAAAAAAATATATTATTTCTGAGCCTAGAAATAAAAAAAAAAAATCAATTATTTTCTAAAATAGTTTACTTAATAATTGTAAGACATAATTTGTTTTATTCGACAGTATTGTTTCTATTCTCGAGGTAAAAAAGATTGTTAAACATGGTTCATCATAAACATACAGGTATGAATCATTTCAGAATTCATTGCTTAAAAATAAACCTTACATTAAGATAGAAATAATATTTTATGACTCAATAATAATTAGCGCTCATTAAACATCAATATATAATATAAATATTTGTAGAGCTCATTTTAAATACTATGAATGCTTCTTGAATGCCCTTTATAATATTATTTGATCTGTGTTTTGCATGTATTTATGCTTCCATTGTAGCTGGAGGCATTATTATACATCGTATTACACATATTAAAGTAATATTTGGAAGCATTTCTGATACGAGGTTGTTAAATATTAATATAACAATTTATAATTAAATATTTGTCGAGTTTATTTTGAATATTATGAATGCTTCTTGAATGTCCTTTAAATATTATTTGATCTGTGTTTTGCATGTATTTTTGCTTCCATTGTAGCTGGAGGCTTTATAATACGATGTATTACACATATTAAAGTAATATTTGGAAGCATTTGTGATAAAATGTTGTTTATATGCGTTTGATATCTTTGTGGGCACAGTTTTCAATTCATATTTAAAACTTTTTAGTTTATATAATTGTATCTAATCATATTCATAACTCATCACTAATATTTGAATTAATTTGCATTTATAATTTTCAGAAATCCGAAAACTTAGAAGACATTTATAAGAAAGAAGTTGAAAGGACAATGCAGCAACTTCAGGATAAACTTCAGTTAAACATTATTCAACAATCGCAACTTGTACAGACACACGATAAAACGAATAATGTGGAAACGCTTCAACAAATGGTCGTCCATCAACAGCAAATCGTCCAACAGATACAAATGTCACAGAGGCAGTACGCTCTTCAACCCGGCACATCCCAACACGAATCTGGAAATTGTCAAGGAAAACAAACAAGTACGGTTTTTTTTTTTTTTTTGTATTTACGGACACAATATCATAGTACAAGAGCCCAAGAGGAGAAAAAAGGCAGTTATCTCACCCCAATTATTGGTTACTTTAATGAAAACTATGTATAATCAATAGGGAAAATTGATGAGTCTGCCAAGTATAGGTAGAGGGAATAAAAAATGGTGGCTGTTTCAAAGCGATAAAAAAAAAAATTTTTTCATTCGGAGCTCTATATCTTAAAAAGTAGGAACAAGAGAAGAAAACCAAAGATAACGTCATTTAAAGAAGAGTAAATTTGCTAAAATATGAGCCCTAATAGAGTTATTTACACTAAATAGTTTTCGAGATACAGCTTTTTAAAAAGCAACATTTCATAAACATTTTGTTTGGGACGTACTAAAAAATCAGTAGTTAGTGAATTTGTTTTGAAAATTTTGTATCTCAAAAACCATTTGACGTACAGATGTCTATTAGCACTCAAATTAAAGCTAGTTTAATGAGGTATAAAGTAGTTTATTATGTTTATCTTCGTAAGAGTAATAGTTTACATGAAATTTGCTAAAATAAATTGATTTATAGTTGTTCGGACAAATTTTGATCTCCCAAATTTATATTCATATGTGAATATCATAAAAACTACTACCCCTACGAAGATAAGTGTCATATACTATTTTATAGTAAGTTAAATTTCCTTTATTTTGAGCGTTGGCAGACATATGTGAGTCTTATGGATCTAGAGATATATTTTTTCAAAAATCCAACATTTTATACGAACGACTAGCAAATTAACATTTTGTGAGTTTATTTTGTCAAATATCATAAAAACTACTACTCGTACAAAGATAAACATAATTGACAATTTTATAGTAAATTTAACTAGGTTTAATTTGAGCGCTGGCAGACATCAGTACGTCCAATGGTTTCTGAAATAAAGTTTTTCATAAATCAAATTTATTTTCTGAACAACTATAAATCAATTTATTTTAGCAAATATCATGAAAACTACTATTTCTACGAAGGTAAAGGTTACACTTCTTTATAGTCCATTAAACTAGCTTTAATTTGAGAGCTATTAGATAACTGTACGTCACATAGTTCCTTAGATATAGATTTCTCAAAATAAATTAACTAACTAATAATCTTTCAGTAGATTTTTAAGAAATTTTCCTTTTTAAAAAGCTATATCTCGAGAACTATTGGACGTAAATAGCTCTTTTATGGCTAATATTTCAGGAAAGTTACTCTAATTTATATAGTGTCCTCTTAAGTTTTCTAGTATTGTTTGCAATTTTAAAGATATAGATGAATGAAAAATTAATTTTTTTTAACGTTTTGAAACAGCCGCTATTTTTTATTCCCTCTACCTATACTTGGAAGGCTCATAAATTTTGACTTCTAATTATACATAGTTTTCATTAAAGTAATCAAAATTGGGGTGAAATAACTGCCTTTTTTTCTTCCTGGCTCTTGTACTATGTCCTCGGCTTTAGCGTGGTAGTAGGCGCAGTCCAGGTTCTAGCTTGCATGCCACGATAGATAATTTGGGCGGCATCGCAGTGGCGACGTCTTTGGGGTCTTCCGGTGTCCGCGGCAAAGGGGGGTATCTGAAAATGAGACGCCCGACCCCTACTTTATACAAATTCAATAATGAATCGAAAATATCGGATTACTTAAATCCGACAATTAGAGATAATTGAGGAACTGCCTTATATTTTCATTGCGTGAGACATTGGTAAACCTTGTTAACGATTTAAATTCAGTCGTTTCATTTTCAACAATTTATTGTGATTATAGGTAATAAAAAATTTTAAAAGTAATGATTGAATATTATGAAGTAGAAATAAAATGGTGGGGGTATTTCTTAGCATGCAGAATTAGGTATCTTTCTTTTATCCAACGTTTCAGAATAAAACCTATATATATATATATATATATGATATTTCAATTATGAGTAATTTGTTGTGGTTAGAGTATAAAGAATGGAAGTTGGTCATATAAAGTTGTGAACTGCTATAAACGTTGGATGTTTTAAGACAAAATGTATTTCTCTTTAGTTGTCTTCGTTCTCTGCCCATAAGGACTTCTTCTTCTTAAATGGCCAACTGTTTTTGATGGTATTATTGCGAGAATACTATGGTTAGTTTATGTTGATAAAATTGTGATGAAAAATCTTCAGAGACATAGACAGTCAAAATATGATAACTTAAGTAAATCAAAAAGTTACCAACTGTGGAGTGGGTGCTTCGCCAGTCATTGGATAGGAGGATAAACCTGGCGAGTGAGCATAGATGATTACCAAATATTCTTGAACGAAATGATAGCTCATCGCAATCAGAATGTTAACTCGGGACAGAAGAGGTCTAAGGACGGATTGGAGCGATTGGCTGTTAAGAGAAAGGTGGGGATAAAAAGAGATTTAAATATCTATGAGTAAATAAGTGCCGACTTATACTGATTTATACGAAGTTCCGTTCGTAGCCGAGTGAGTTATAGCGCCAACTATTATTAGCACGGAGTGCAGTGGCGCCAATTAGAATCCGGCCTTGGGGGTCGACTTTTATTACAGTGGTGGTCCCACGAAATGAAAAATTGACCCCTCTCCATAAATACAATAGGTTGGTATCCAGTAGATAACCACCCCCGCCAGTCACAAATGACCAGGAAGGAGGTCATAAAAAAAAGTAGAGTTATTCAGTAAGCTGCACCAGCTCCTCCAATTCTCATCTACTTGTTAAATATAACATAAATATCAAAATCAGAGAAAAAAAATTTTCTTTTCAAAATCTATTTTTAGTTTTATTTAAAACGTGAAATGCAACTTATCATAATTAAACTGGACATGAATTGCCTATGGAAGAAATCGGACGGAAAAATTTAAACAAAACGATCTACGGAGTTAGTGAGTTAGGCAGCACATACTGACACCAACCAACTTAATTTTAAATTAATTTTATGATTAATTTTTTTTTTGCAGTGGTTCACAGTGAAAGCGAGGAAGGTTCAACAATTGGAAAAATAAGCAGTGAAGATGATAAACTTAGTGGCGAAAAAGTCCATGGTATTGCTGGTAAGTCAATAATAGTTACGATTTGGTTGATATCTATTAGTCAAATATTCCATATTTTTTTCATTTGATTAAATCAAGTTCTAAAAACTAAATAACCAAATCAATCAGAACGAATACATTTTTCGACATACAAATGCTCCGAAGCTTCGTTCTAGTGCACACTTAAGTTACATACGACGTTATTGGTTTTATGTATTATATTGTTTATAATTAGTTTATTAATTCAATAAAGTAACGAATCAAGTATTTTAGGACAAGATGTAATTATATAGGTGGTATTATAGGAGATAAGAGGGAAAGAATTTTTTCCAGGTTGAAAACACGTTTCCCAAAATAAAAGTAATAATATAGATGTATTACATAACGTTGAAAAGCCAAATTGTTCAGAAAAAATAATATATAATATAATGTCATAGAAAGTAATGAGAATGAGGATAAAGACATAAACAAAACACGAGTTTAACTATTACTGACAGGCGCTTGCGGAACGCGTTCTTCCGTTTCGCCAGTTTGATTAATGTTTTCATGCCATGACAGTTGTGAAATAGTTAATTTTTTTATTTTACCTATGCTATATTTCATGCTTTCAGTTTTCAGGATGAATAAATACATTAAACCATTCGTAGTATATTCAATAGTGGTTCTATAAAAATTTAGCATTGAATAAATACTAAAGAGCAAAATATAAACTTTAGTAACGTCTTTAATTTTTATATTTCTGCATACTTTTGCATATGAGATAAAGGCATAAACAAAATGTCTGTTCGAACATTAACTGTTACTGGATAACTCCATTAAATTATTCCTAGTATATGCTAATAGTGATTCTAAAACAATTTAGCATTGAATAAAAGGTAAAGAGCAAAATTTAAACTTTAGTTAACTGTTATAATTTTATGTCTGCCATACTTTTACAAAAGAAAAATATTTAAATTTTCTCAATGAGAAATATTACTAAAAGAACTTTTTTGAAAACTGTCAAAACTTGAGTTTGTCAATCAGTGAACTGAAAGGCTCATTTGGAAGATTATTACCACAGTGAGTAATACTAAAATATACGTTCTGAAACAAGTAAAAATTAATTTAAGCTAAAAATAGTGTGGTAAGTTGTGTGATGCATCACTAGATTTTTTTTTGTTTTCATGCAGTGGAAGAAACTGTGAAAGAAAACTTTTTTGAAGCTTTAGTGTTCACAAAATTACTAGGAATTTAATATACCTGGCTTAAAATTCCTAAACCAGCCAACTCCATTTTCAAATTTTTTTTAATAATTAACAGCTTGGTTTTTATATTATCACAATGTAAAAGAATTTGTTACATCTCGTTATAAATTCTATATTTATTAATTCTATAATTCACACTACTTCTATTTTGTTTATTTTTTTTTCTCTCTTCGGTTTTTCTTTTTCAAATTAACTTGTTTTGTTTGTTTACCATTAGAAGACAATTGTTTGTTTTGTTAGGTCTACGAATATCGTTATTTTTTGTTATTAATTTTACTTTTCTCTTTTATTAAGAAGCATTATTTTTATCTATTTATTTTCTTTTAATTATAATGTTGTATATAGTCTGGGGTATCTTTTGTACGAGACTATACCCCTCTCCCCAAAATCAATTGTTAAAAAAAAGAAAAAAAAAAGGTCATATGTACCAGGGCCCACCAGGCCGATCTGGTATCAAATAAATAAATAATAAAAACATTTGTTCCTAAAACAGTTAATTCAAACATCTTTTAAACGTTTCTGGATGAAGGTCCTTTATCTCTATAATCTATATCATTATTTATCTAATTGTTTTTTGATATTTTGCCAAAAATTGAGGCCATATGAATCCAAAATTACTATGAAAACGCATTTTTGGCGGTCCTAAAACGGTTAACAAGTAGCTAATTATTTTAATAAAATAACGAATGAAAATTTTTAGGCCTTTCTTTCGAATTTCCATCCATAACTTTTAAACAATAGATTCTACTAAAAAAAGTATATTAATCCCTGTTGTATCTCCACATGTTTGTATCATGTCACTATGTCACCTACAGCAAATTTACTTGTAGTATATATTTTTATACAGTTGTAAATGACATAAATAAATTATTAAAAAAATAATATTATATAAGCATAGTAAATGGTTGGTTACACTATCATATTTATTTTTTATTTACTGATGTGAATGTATTATTTAAGGATCGGTAGGCCAAAACAGAAGGGAATGCGTGAATGGGAGCTTACCAACTCTAAAAGAAGAATTAAATATTGATAATAAAAGTGAAAAAGTACAATTACTGTTTGGTCATGGAGTATGCAAGTGGCCTGGTTGCGATACTCTCTGTGAAGATATGAAAACTTTCTTAAAGTATGGTTCAACTAATAAATCATGAATGTTCATTTTCCTCTTAGATTAATAGTAAATATAGCCTTTTAATATTTTCAGACATTTGAATAATGAACACACTTTGGACGACAGATCAACTGCTCAAGCTAGGGTGCAAATGCAAGTTGTTTCACAATTAGAACTCCAGTTACAAAAGGAAAGAGATAGGTTGCAAGCTATGATGATTCACCTCCACATGTCTAAGCAGCAGTCTGCACCCGATCCGGAAACCAACCCTGAGATTTCGAATGTAAGAAAATAACATAATTTTAGTAACAGTTACTTTAGCCACTCAGCTGCCACATTGTTCTGTTGTATTGTATTGTTCTATTGTATGTATTGTTCTAGAAACAATAAATAGTGTTAGTAGCTATAAATTTATTCAGATCATTTTTTTATTTATTTACATAAATTCGGTGTAAAAAATAATTCTCAATTTTCAACGGAAATGCAGGATTTAAGGTCCCCCAGGTTTTCTTTTTAATTTATACGGCCCATGTCATTTTATTGAGCACTAGACTAAGTATCTGCTTTGTAAATTTGTTTTATGTTAGATAAAAAAATATATATATATAATTGATACTCAAAAAGTATACTACCTATATGAATGAAATTCAACATATCCTCCACATCAAAATTTGTTTATTGTTGTCTAGTTTTAATCATATTTTATCGCTAGTGGATACAGAGCTTTATTTTTAGGTTTTCTAAAACTCGTGATTTTGAGTAGAATTTATTTATCTATAATCATACACATGTAGATTTCAAAGTATAACTGATTTGTATTATTATGAATAATATCATAAATAATTTAATCAATTAATTGTTATACCCTATATAGGTGAGATATGACTGATGTCCACTTTTCCTGAAAAAACGCATTACTGTTTTATTTCTTTTATATTTAAATAAAGCTAATAATACGATAATATTAATGTTTATTTATCGGATTTTAGCTTAATCATAATAATAATAATTTATTAAATAAATCAAAATTTGTATCCTTATTTGTCTTAACACTTTTTATTTCAACTGTCCAACGTTTCGGCCATTTCAGCCATTCTCAAGGACATCTTCAATTATAAATTCCTCCTCACATTAAAATTTAAAATTTGTTATGCAGGCTATTCTGCCCAGGTCATTTATTATAAGTTAAAATCTTATTTTTTTTTTTATTTATTAAAAATCTAAATCTTCTTATTTTAAAATTATTCACCAAATCACTACCGTATACACAAACCATAGGGTTAAGTCATATCCTTATTGAAACAATCCTTGTTGTAAGTAACAAGTAAGGTTGTAATAAAAGTGTATGATAGTGGTAAAATGAAAAATATTTTTGACTGTGAATTTTAATGGATATTTGACTTATTGGATAAAAATGTTTTGACCTGGGCAGAATAGCCTGTATGAAGTGTTTGGAAAAATATTAAATAATATGTTTCATAGTGAATTAAGATTGTCCCTGAAGATGGCCGAATTGGCCGAAACGTTGGACGTGTAAAAACAATAAAAGTTTTGAGACTATAATTTGGATAATGTTTTGAATTATTTAGTAAAAAAGAGAACATTAATGTTAATCATAAGTTCAAGCACGATTTGCAAGCATGATTCAAATTCATTCAATTAGGCAGGCAGCTTGGGAAAGCAGATATAATTATATTCTTATACACATGTATTTTAGTGCAAAAAGATTGACTATGCATGCTTGTCAAGCCTACTTGAACGTGTATAACTTGCTACCATTAGCTCATGTATGCTTGTGTAAAATACCCATACAAAAGCTCAAACATACCTGTTTAAAGAGATTGTTTGAGTTCTACCAATACTTATCATTTGAAAGCAAATATATTTATCCAACAAGAAAAAGCAAAATAAAAAAATATATCGTTTCAGGTATTGAGGAATTCCAGCGTACCCAAGAGAAGTTCATCTCCTGGTTTCATTGGCGCAAATCCTCAGTCAACACCAGCCAGATCTCCCCTCAGGCCACCGACTCCAAGCTCAACAAAACGTAGAATATCCGATAAGTCAGCGTTATCAATAACTGGAGGTAAAAATTAAAATTTTAAAATAAAAGTTTCACAAAACGTTCTTGCATTTAATTGTTTCAAAAAAGTTGCTAAAAAAAAAGATATAAGAACAACAATTTTTTCAAAATAAAATTTCAAATGTATTTTGGAACCTTGAATTGTGGATTTATGAGCTGCATACATGAATGTTAATATTTTTTCTTTCAAAAATGTGTTATTACAAGCTTTTGTGACCGATTTCATGTAAATTTATTTTAAAAACATTTTTTTAGAAATCATCATCTCCATCTATTGATATTATAGATAGATAAATAAAAATCAAATAAACATAAAAATATAAATTTTAAAGTACATCATGGTTCTCGATTATTAGCTCTTATTCATTAAGTAGTTTCCTTTTCCATCTCTAAATACATCAGGAAATTTATTTGGAACCACCCTGGAAGTTTAAATCACGGAAAGCGGTTTTAGAATGACGAAGTTTATGAGTTAAGTTAACCAACGCATTAAAAGAACATTCATTTTGATGATTTCCTTTTTTTGTAGTTGGTAACTCATCCTTCATATCTTCATAACGGTTGAAATCTGAACAAAATGACGGTCATTCCCAATAGTCTAGTCAAATCAGGGCTTGTTTTTTAACAAAAAGTGGGATAGAAACTTTTTTTTTTAATATATAAGTACAGACATACAAAAAACAAAAATAGTGACTAGTTCGACTTCAGGTGAACTTATCACATTCAAAAACCTGGAATTCTGTGACTTTTTTTTTTTTTGCTTTTAGCCCATAACTACTTACAAGTATCTCATAGCGAAAAAAATGTAGTGTAATAAATTAAAAATATTAAAGTACTTTATTTTTGACTGCCGTCAAAACAGCCCTGACGAACCCCTGCAACGTGGAGCGAAACGTTGCCTCAATAAAATAGTATAATTATCTACTATTTGAGTTTTTTTTTACCGCACCCGGACCATATTCCATTCATTAAAAATATTAAATTATGCGTCAGGGTACCAAAAATAATAATTCGGCCAAGTGGTTACTTCTTAAACTACAGTTATAATCCGACGATGCTATATCTCAGTTTTTTCAAATTAGGGAAAAATGGTCTCTTTATGACTGTGTTTTTACAATACAACTCGACCGAATTATTAATATTTGGTACTCATTAAACCCAGAATTTAATTTTTTCAATTTACAATTACTTTTTCACTATGAGTTTAGTAGAAGTTATGGGCGATAGAAAGTCCTTAAATTTCGAAATGTTTTGGCTTCCCAAAGTAGTGTTAGCATTTTTTTTTTTACATATTTGCACCCATATTTACAAATAAAAGCACCCACTTTTGCAACACAGAACCCTTTTTTGGACCTAATTTGACTGGCCTACAAAATCGAATAGAAGAGTTAAATAGGTTATAGAGAAATTCTTATATATCTACATTTTTCATTTTTTTTCTTTTTGTGTTGGCCATTCACTGTTATTCGTATTCAGGCAGTTGATACGTACCAGAACTAAATCAATTATTCGAGAGGCGATAGTTCAAGGCTATTATCAATTGTTGATACAACTAGCCGCCCATGTTATGCAAAATTTTTACGTAGGTAATAACCTCACTGAAACATTTTTTTTTTAAGTTATGTTCACCCCAAAATTATTTTATTTTTAATACACAGGAATAGCTAGTACAGTCTTTGATGTATAAATTTTCTATATAAATATAAATAAATAGATAAATTTTTTCTCTTTTTTTTAAAATTTTTTTTTATACCTGTTTAATTGTGTTTTAACTAATTTATTCATTTACTTATTACTTTTAACTAATTTGTTTTTTAAATCTATATATTTTTTTAAATCTATTTATTTATTTTTTAAACTTATCTACTGCTGTGACTACTGTGTCTTTGACTTGTTTTATATTGCTATCTAATGATAAATTCTTGTTTATCGGATCAAACGTTGGTTGCAGATTTCTGGAGAGGGGTAATATGAGAATAAAATCGCCAAATAAATGTACAATAATATTATTGTCAAATGAAATAATTTTTTTAAATAGGGAAATAGGGAGGGAAAAAAAGCCATGATATAGTGTATTCAGGGTATTGAAGATTATTGATTGTAAATAGGAAAGTTAGAAAAGAACAACAATAATTTCTGTTGTTATTTCATGTTAATGGGACGCCCGTAGCTCAGGGGTAAGGCGCAAGTCTATCGTTCTGAGATCTGCGGGTTGCGCCAGTTCGAAATCTGGCCTTGGGGCGTCGACTTTTTCATTAAGTGGCGGTCCCAAAAATGAAATACTTGGGCCCCAACCATGGTTAGAATAATGGGAATACAAATAAATGAATTTATAGTTATATATTTGGGTAACATGGCCAAATATAGCATTTCTCTCTACAATTTTTTTTCCAGAAAATATAAATATATATACATATATTCTTTAGTTTAATGTATAAATTTATATTTATAATAAATTTAGGGTGTGTTCCAGAATACTTTAGTACTTAAACTAAAGTAAAATGGAGCTTGAGCTAGCGAAATTTATTTTGAGGGAAATAATAAATCAAATGCATTTATTCCATTGAAAAGTTAAAGAAAACAATACTACTTAATAACTTATTTGTAGCTCTTTCAGAATTAATAATTTATTTAAATTAAACCAAGACCAAATAAGTGGTTTTTATAGTCAATTTAAGTTTTTAAGTTTAAACTATACTTACTATAATACCACTTGGACAGGTTTTAAGATTTTAAGATTTTCAGTTAAATAGTTATATCGTGGTGTCTAAGCTTCAAGAATAGATAGATGATCACGTCTGCAATTGACCATATAACAATAGACTAACAACAGTTCAGAAGAAAAACTTCGATTCCGAAAGAAAAATCAAATTTTTTATTACTTATGTACATTTTATTTTTCGAAAACTAAGGAGCCAAATTAGTTAATGTTTTTTCTATCTATGTAGGGCATCAATCCGATTACAAAGAGTTCCGTGAAACTAAAGGATCACTAGAAAATCGTGGGAAAAAATGTTATTGCAGATATCGTAATTAATTTTCATTAATTACGATTAAATAACTAAATGTTATCTCAATTTCTAATTACAGCAATGATGTGTTTATGTATGATACAGGGGCATAACTAAAAACGGCTCGAAGAAAAATAGTACATTTATAGTTTGATTTGAAGAGCCTTGATAGGGATCTGGAATTATCAAGATACCAAACTACCAACAACAATTGAAAATCTAAGAGAGCATCATTTAAAGTAGAGTAAATTTGCTAAAATGTAAGCCCTAATAGAGCTATTTCCGTTCAATAGTTCTCGAGATATAGCTTTTTAAAAAGCAACATTTCTTAAAAATCTACTGAAAGATTATTTATTACCATTAAATAGTTAGTTTATTTTGAGAAATCTATATCTCAGGAATTATGTGACGTACATATGTCTATTAGCACTCAAATTAAAGCTAGTTTAATGATCTATACAGTAGTTTATAATGTTTATCTTCGTAGCAGTAATAGTTTACATGCAATTTCCTAAAATAAATTGATTTATAGTTGTTCAGAAAAATTATCATTTGCCAAATTTATATTCATATGTGAATATCATAAAAACTACTACCCCTACGAAGAGAAGTGTCATTAACTACTTTATAGTAGACATATGTGTCTTACGGGTCTAGAGATATATTTTTCTCAAAAATCCTACATTTTATACGAATAACTAGAAATTAACATTTTGTGAGTTTATTTTGTCAAATTTCTTGAAAACTACTACTCCTAAGAAAATGAACGTCATAAACTACTTTACTAGCTTTAATTTGAGTGCTAACAGACATCTGTACGTCACATAGTTCCTGAGATATAGATCTCTAAAAATAAATTAACCAACTAGTGATATTTCAGTAGATTTTTATGAAATGTTGCTATATCTCGAGAACTATTAGGGCTAATATTTCAGCAAATTTATTCTTCTTTAAATGATGTTCTCTTAGATTTTCTATTGATCGTAGTTTTAAAGATATAGAGCTCCGAATGAAAAATTAATTATTTTTAACGTTTTGAAACAGCTTCCATTTTTTATTCATCTTACCTATACTTGGCAGACTCATCAGTTTTGACTAGTAATTATTCATAGTTTTCATTAAAGTAATCAAAAATTGGGGTGAGATAACTGCCTTTTTTTCTTCCCGGCTCTTGTACTAAAAGAATTCCCATAAAAATTATAATTATTAACAATTAATGAGAATTGGTCGTGAGACTATTTATTAAACTTTTATTATCTTGTGCTTCCTGATTAATTCCATTTAATTTTATTCCAGGCCTTCCTTATATGTTAGAACGGGCAGGACTGGACGTCCAGCAAGGTATTTTATCAAGAATTTATTAATTTCTGTATTAAATAATCTTATTGTTGTGGTTATTTTTATTGCTATTGTATTTTATTATTGTCCTTGGTTGTTTCCGAAATCATATTTAGTATGACTTGAACAGACTGTTTCAAATTATATTGATTTTGCTTACGTTATTTATATTTTGTAGAAATTGAAAGGAATAGAGAATTTTACAAGAACGCCGACGTTCGTCCACCATTTACGTATGCATCATTAATTAGACAGGTACAATATATTTTTAAATGAAATTTTTGGTAGTATCTCATGATTTAGTAACTTGTTCGTCAGTAAAGTAGTTATAGATTAATAGCCATATCGTATACATTTTAATCCTTAAATAAAATTGCATTGTTATGCAACTCGACAGTTGTAATGAATTATTAAATAATATAATATAAATTAATAAATAAATTATTCGTTAGTAATTATAAATTTTTTCCCCCTCAGTCTATTATTGAGTCACCTGACAAACAATTGACATTAAACGAAATCTACAATTGGTTTCAAAACACCTTCTGCTACTTCAGGAGAAACGCAGCTACCTGGAAGGTAAAAGAGATTTTTCCTTTATTTTTATATAATCCCCATGGTATTATTTGGTTTAATGCTGACAATTTGTTACAAAAGAAAAATGTGTTTGTAACATAAATTATGCCAATACAAACACAGTATTGTCAATTCAATTTATGGAGAACAGTTACAGTTTCATGAGTTTTATTTCTACATATTCTGTATTTGTTCTTAAATTGAAGACGTTTTAATTTTTTTTTATATATGCTTTATTTGATTATTATTCAATACAGTATTAAACTATTTTTCTAGTTTCTGGTGAAAATAAGAATAGCTACATCTATGGTATTTTTTTAAATCACGAGTGTCATAAATGTACTCTTTATGTATACTTATGTATCTTCTTTTTTATTTATTTAAGTCACAATGAACCCTGTTTGCAGGTGAATAAATAACCTGTGGAATAAATACATATTAAACAATTTTTTTTTCTTTGTATTTTTAATTTATTTTATTCGTAATGCTGAAATAAAATCTTTTGTGATAAAAAAACGCTATCGGGTGTTTGACACAGGGAAACTTCAAATATAGTTTATATAGCCAGATGACGATACAATAATATTATAAGCAAAAGAAAATATTTTATAACTCTCGTGAAAATTTTTAATGCAAATTCAGTAACAAATTGTCAGAAGTTATTTTCCTATTATTTTCGAAAAATATAGGGTATTATAGACATGGTCGAATACGGATATATTTTTCTCATACTGAATATATTTTTTCAACTTATAAATATATATTGACAGTGGACATGTTTATTCTGATAACTACTTAATATTACCAAACAATTATGCGAACAAATGTGTAGTTTTCGTGTTCAGATTAATTGATAACATAGCAGTGCTATAATCTTTATAATAAAATAAGCATAATATTTTGTGTGTTTGGTTTACCATATTTGAGAAGCTCATTCATGATTATAATAATTATGAATTAAGAAAGGGTATTTACAGTTATATGCGAGCTCGTCCAATAATGAATAAGTTTTTTTTTAAATGTATATTTATTGTAATTTACAACTATACAAAAAAAAAATACAATAAGTAAATTGTATGAATGTTTCAAACACTTGAAAATCTTGGGAAGGAACCATCATTTTGGTACTTTTAAAATTAATTTAAATTTGAAAGTCCCGTGGCTATCTTCTTTTCAAACGCCTCGGAAGATTATCAGGGATTGTTTAGGATGAGGGATTAAGAACTAATGGGCTAGAATGGGTAAGGAGTCTGGAATGAAAAGATTCATATCTCTTTCGGGCAAAATATGGAACGAAAGGGGTGTTAAGGTCTTTGTGGATGAGTTTATTTGTGACGTAATAAGGAGAATCAAGGATTTTACAGAGGATTTTGGATTGTAAGGATTGGATGCGGGAGGAATTTGATGGTTTGGTGGAGCCCCAGAGCTCAATTCCGTATATCCAAATTGGTCTGATCATCATAGTATATAATATTTTTTTTATGAATAAGTTAATCATTTATAAGAAAACATCAAAAGTTAGCATCATCCATTATAATAAATTTTATGAACAATAAAGTTTGGAACGGATTCTATTCACCCGATGTGTTTGAGTTTCACTGTGTCAATTACAGGAGGTGTTAATGATCATGTCATAAGATTTCAGTTTTTGAAACAGGTTATTTATTGATGACTAATTACAATTATGTGTTTATTATATTTTTGTTGAATAATGATTTTAATCAGGAGAGGCAGAAATCATTGGAGTTATAAGCGTTGACAGTTTTCTCATGAATTATAGAATGCAGTCCGGCACAACCTATCCCTTCACAAATGTTTCATGCGGGTGGAAAACATTAAAGGTGCCGTATGGACTGTTGACGAAGTCGAATTCCACAAAAGGAGACCCCAACGCTGTACCAGCGGGTATGTCAACAACGAAAAGGTTTAAACAGCTACACTATTATCTTCTTCCAAACATACCGATTGGGGGTCTAAAATATCAAACATCATTTCTTTTTGTTAATTGATTATAATATGTGTGGCTTAGCATGTTTTGGCATCAGAATCCTAAGTATACAAATATATCATATACATACATCTATATATACACATTGATACATACACCACCACGAACGGGATCATCAAGCAGAAAGGAGTGGAAGCTGAGGCAGGTAAACCCCAATCGGAAATGTATTGTTAGACAGCGAATAGTGGCAGCTTAGTTTTTCTCTTTTTCTTTTTCTCTTTTTTACTTTTATTTCTTTTTGAAACTTTTACCCCTCTTCTCTGTTATGTTCGTGTCGGGAGTTTTTGTTCTACAAAACTTGTGTTCTCTGTGTACTTTATACAGAACGCTATCCGCACGAATCTCTCTCTTCACAAGTGTTTCGTCAGATACGAGGATGATTTTGGTTCGTTCTGGATGGTGGATGATGCAGAATTCGTCAAGAGGAGGCACTTATCACGGGGCCGCCCAAGGAAATACGACCCTGCCACCGCCCTCCCATCTCTGTAAGGCCACAACAGCCAATCACTTTCTCTCTCTTTCGCCTGCCACTCTGCTTGTCTTACTCTCAATATTATGGCTGCTATAAAGCTGTATTGGATGTGCCTTGCATATATGGCTCCTCTTCTGCAAATATTGGAGTAAACCACACTCTGGCCAATGTTTCGTTTCCTCTCTATTTGTTTAATCATTTACGATTCGGGGTCTTATAGGGAGATTTATAGTTGCTTCAGTTCCATTAATGAAAAAAAAAGTAGTGTTCGCAGGTTTTACCAAGTTTATAATTAAACAACAAACATGATTGTGTAATACAGTAGTGGATCAAGGAAGTTGGGGGTCGAAGCGGAAAAAATCTTGAGTTGAACATGTATCGAATGGTCACCGAAGATGATATGGGTGACAAAGAAGTACACTTGTCGACATCACTTCATACTAAATTATTCTTTCTAATTTTCTCAAATGTATGTCTGAACTCCTCCAATTCAAAAATCAAAGATACACTCACGTGATAACCTCACAACGAATTCAATAATACTTTTAAGAATAATATGCCTAAACTTGAGTTTAATATTTTAACTCGTCATTATTCTTGGTCTCAAAATTAATACAAAACCTTCTACCTTCATAAAACCTAAAAACTCCTTCTATAAAACTTCATAAAAGATTTTTTAATAGGTTGGTCATATTTATCCGATTGATTTTAATGTATAATGGATAGTATAGAGATACTTATTAAAACAACTAAGACGAAGGTGCTGTGACCGTATAATGGTGACTTAGTACAATTTAATAACTATATTCAAACTTCTACTTTGAAAACTAATTTTGAAGAATCTCCAATTCCTCGAGAGCAATAGTTAAAGATCTTAGGCTCTTAAGAAGTACTTAGTTCCGTTTTAAGATGCCTGGATCATCCCATAATTCTGTCATTGTTTTTTTTCAAGGGTCCCGATGTCAAAGCCTAAAAACAATAAAATTAAAAAAAAACTTTAATTTTTTAAATCTTCTAAATATATTGTTATGAATTATTATTTTTTGTAATACCCTGTCATATGCAATATTTAATATGCATTGTTGCATTAGGGAAATTACAACCATTTTCATAAGATATTATATAGCATATAGTATATAGTAAGGAATGTTGGGAATATAACAAATTATTATTTTTTCCCGTCGTATCAGTTTTACAGCACAAAAGCCCCCTCCCCCCCCCAAAAAAAAAAATAAATGGGTATATTAATTTTTATAAATTTAACTAAATAGTATCGAAAGAATTTTTCTTCTTTCGATACTATTTAGTTATTTATATTTTTATTTATTATTTATTCTTCCATCAGGTTACATTGTACATTTATTTATTTACCCAAATTTCCACTAATATAGCGCTTTAAATTGAAATATCAGAAATACCATAGAAATAAAGTTTTATTTCGTTGAATTTAAAAGAAAAAAGAAATTACGTTTTATAAAAAGCGCACTTAAAAAAAAGTTCTTGATTTTTTTAAATCAATTAAAAATAACTATAATTACTTTTATTATCTTTTATTTTTAGCTCCTGCAGTACCATAACGTCAAAGTAAGAACTTACGAGATTGTTAATATTGCCTTATAATCTTTATGAATCTTGGTCGCGTGCGTTGAAGAATGGAAACCTCTAGAGATTTCCGATAAATTATAATAGTAGCAGAAAATATAAGATTAGATATACGCTAAGGGGTAGGCCGGAAAGTAGATAAGACAGTGTGGAATCCTATTTTGTAGATAAAAAGAAATATGAATGTAGTTAGATCTGTGAGCGAGTTGTTGCTTTCATTCATCATTACAGCTCAATAAAATATTTCCAAGTATACTAGAAGATTTTTTAATTTAAATTAGTGGTGTCCAACTAGTGGTCCGCGGACCACGAGTGGGCAGCGAGGGTCTTAGGATGGGCCGTGGGACGGTCCGGCAATATATATTTTGTAAGGAATTGTTGTTAGATATATTTTGTTCTAATATTTGAGTGTTAGTTGAAGTCTGACTGATAAGTTTACGATAAAATTAGTGGGGCGCAATCTACTCCAGGTTTTAGAATTTGATTATGAAGAATCTAGTAGGAATCGGAGAGTGATCAAAACTTATTGAAATGTATAAGGAACTGCTCGATAGGATAAGGTCCAATACTATGAAAGGATACGCTAATGTTTGCAGGAAAAGATAGAATACTATGTAATAATAATAATATTCTTTATTTATTCTGGGACTTGTCCCTTTAGGATAATATTAAAGGCATATTAATTAAAATTAGGCTTTAGATCCTTAGAGTAAAATACAAAATTTTCAAAATAAATATGATATTATAAAACATCATAAAATATAATTAGCATAATGAATTAGGAAAGAAAAAATAAATAATAATAATTAACAGAATATATAAAGTAAAAATATAATAAATAAAATAAAGCCATATATCATATCATTAATCATTAAAACGAAAAAGAATCAGATCTAAGTGATCTAAAAATAATTAACAAATAAGGTACAAGTGCTGTATGTTTATATATTTACAACTTTAAACAATAATCAGAAACATCAAATTTAGAAAATAAATAAACCAACAAAAAAGATAAAAAATCCTCATCAAATAATAAATCTTAAGGTATAATCAAATAAAATGAAATACAAGGAAAACAAATTATGTAGTGATGATTATATGAATATATGTCGTATATACATATTTACAGATTCTTTATAAATAATAAAAACATCTAATAATAGTTATGTTAAATAGTATCTCTCTTTCTATCTATTTATATATTTTAATTTAAAACTTTTAACACTTATTCTTAGGGAATCGGGTGGACAAAGGATGTCCGAAGATACGGGATTTGAAGGTTGGAAGGGTATTAGAGCGACGAATGAAGGAGGGAATAGAATTCCAAAGCGGTCCGATAGAAGTCTGAAGAAGGCCGTAAACGGGTGTTGTGGGAATACGAGGATTTAAATTGAAGGTATTTTATATTAACTTCCAAATAAGAATCATTCGTTATCATAATCACAATCTGTCCTCATCACGATTTTGTTTGATGTTTAAAAAATGAACCTGAGTTTTATAATTATTAAGGGTTTTCCATTTTGTTTCAAATTCAAGCTAAAAATTAATAACTGCACTATTATCTAATGATGGAAAAAAAATTTGTTTAACATTTCAACTGGAGTTCTGCCGTAGTTCATTTCTATTAACTATTTGGCATTTAGGACTGTCACGATTCGGTACACTGATAGGGGGAAGAAACATTGGCTCTGTGTTGCTATGATTAATATAACAGGCGATTTATTGATATATGTTGAAAAAACTTTTAATCCTAGAAAAGGAGAGATCACTTCAGGCCAGCGGACATCAATAAAGGGGAAAATTTCAAATTACCCTAAGGTAGGTGCTACATTTCTAAAGTTTGTTCTAGCTAGAATTTTGCTTAGAATTGTTGATTAGATAATAGGAAATTCTCAATGTTTAATACTTATAGAAAATAATGAATCAATATTTTTTCAGAATATCCAATTTTAATATAGGTAATTTTTATTATTATTAACAAACGACATAGTGCTATTGGATTGAGAGCAATATTTTATTGTTCATATAGAAAAGGAAACAATTATTCTGAACCTAATAAGAGCTGTTTTTCATTTCGAGGGTCCAAAAGAACAATGGAGATTTATTGATATTATTCATTCATGGTTATGTATCAATAAGAACTTAATTAATTGATAAAAGAAAAAGTTAAAATAAATAATTTATGTATACTTGTATGAAATATCTTTATAAGCGTTTCCTGAAGGCTAGACAATCTTGTATATTTTCATGTCCACGTACAAATTGCTGGACGCGTGGTACTTTTTCTGGCTCTATCATAGGAGACAGTTTCATCCATACAGAATTTAAAGTTGGACTTTTCCTCACGTTGTTCATAAGAATATATGAAATTTTAGACGTAGGGGAGATCAGTTATACTTCTTGATGATGAGTTTTATTCTTTAAGAGAAATCAGAAAATTCAATTTTCTTAGTTAACAATCGTGACTTTATATCCCTCTTATGTCCATTTGCAGATCACATTATTTTATGGGTAAAAATAAATTGTTTTCTTAAGGTTGAGATAAAATTTTGTTGGTTGAAATTTTCCTATTTTGAGAAGATGGCCGGGGTGCGGTAAGCAAAGATACAAAAAAAACTTATTTATTTGTGCCGACGCTTCAACCTGAATTTTAGCTCTTCATCTCGGCTAAAAAACAAAACGGTATAACAACCTCAATTCACAGAAACATAAAAATAAAAATAAAATAACAAACAAACTAAGAAATACGAGGACAAGTCGATTATTATCCGTAATATAGTTATAAAATTTTATTGTGATCAAATAGGAAACTTACAAGTACATCATTTTTCGACATAGTCCCCTTGCTTTTCAACGCATTTCGTCCATCGTTGTACAAGCTTCGCGATGCCCTCATAAAAGGTTTTCGGTTGAACTGGTAGGGATGCAACACTTCTTTCATTGCTTCTTCCGTCGTCGTTTTGGGAGCTACCTTGCACGAACCTTATGAAACCCAAGTCTGATGTGGATGATTTCGTATTCAGAACCGTGACTAATTTGCAGATGATCTGCCACTTCATAGTTACTCGTCTGTCTAAGAGCACCATTTCCGCACGCACCCATGAACGCTAAATGTTTACCTCATTTGTGACGGTTGTCGCCCGTCTCCTTCATAGTGCGTAACACTTTTGCGACCATTTTTGAATTTTTCAATCCATTCGTAGACACTCCGTTGTGGCAGAACACTGTTCCCGTATTGTACCGAAAGTATTCGATGAAATTCGGCTGATACGCCTTCCGACCACAAAAAAAGGATCACTGAATATTGCTCTTCTTTGGTGCAAATAGAAAGCGGAGTAGACATGACTAAAAGCACGACAGCGATAACGAAACTAACCTAGCAGTTTGGAACTTACATAGACATAACAAAACATAAACAAAGCACACGTCATCAACGCAAAACGACAGTGCTAAGTATTGACTTACTCTCGTATATATAACAATAAATTAAATACTTAGTAGTTGATATTAATAGAATTTAAAATATAATATTGCAGGGGAAGGGGGGGGGCGAATCATACAGAATAAATTATGAAAATGTTTTTTAAAAAACAGAGTGTTCAAGTAAATAACTTTACGTATAATTAAGGAAGAATTGAGGTTATTATCTCGTTTTGTCTTTTCAGACCTGATGAAGGCCTGAAATTAAGGTCGAAACGTCGGCACAAAAACGTATTTACGTTTTGTTTATTTGTGTATCTTCCAACTGACCATCCTCCCCTCATATTAACCCACATTCAACTATTAACATTTTATTTTCCTAATTTGTAGAATAATAAAGTATTTTCATTAGTTGTGATGGCTATTGCAGTCACTCTAAATCTCGACTATCTTATTACTGCTTAAAAACCCGGAAGAACGAATGAAGGCCCAATGTATTTAAATATCAATATTTTTTGTTATATCAAAGTACTATTTCGATATGTTTGGAAACTATAGATTTATATTTGTTGACTATATTTACATCTCTAGATTATTATTATTTTATAGACAACAGACCATGGAGGGCTAAGTCCTCGCAAAATGTATTAGTAAATACATCGTATTTCTACACGTTTCATTTACTAATACATCGCACGTTTCTTGACGTGGTTTTTTTCGCTGGGTGGGTCCGTCACTCCCACGCCTATTTTTTGTGAGTGCCACCCATTGGCTAACGAGCCTCACAAATGCCCTGGGGGAGGCTGTCAGTGAGTTTTGCATTATTTTGTGCTTGAAAAAAGCCCGGGTGGGACCAGGGATTCGATCTGACAACCTATGGGTTGGTAGACTGGCGCGTTACCACGCTGATACCGCTGCCCCCCACATCTCTAGATTAGGGAAGTTTAAAACTTTTATAACAGTGAAACGTCGAGCTAGGAGAATAAATCGTGAACCCACAATTACAAAATCATATATGAACTAAACAGTGGACTACATATTGACATGATATGCAAGAAATGTTGGGATTTGTTTATTACAGACTGCCGCAAATTTCTATGTCATTATTATAATTGGCAATGTTTCTATTAATGGTATATACTTATCAATATAAAAAAATAAAAATATTTAAATAGGTCCATGATGCATGTTAGCATGCAAATACTTGCTAAGACTACAAGTCATATAGGATTTGTAACTGTATAGTTTTTATGAATTGTGGCATTTGATAAAATGTTTTACTTCTTCTCCTTTTATTTATGAATAGTACATTATAAATAAATGAAGAAAGATTAAAAAACATTTTTTTTTTTTAAACTTTCTATATTGATTGGTATTTATATTTAGAATGTTTTCCGATAAAGGGAAAGTACGTTTTTGGGAATGCTATCATCCAGATTGATTAGTTGCTTGAATTTGGCTGTTGAAGTAAACAATAAAATGATAAAAATAAATAAATAAATAAGCAACGCTTTTGCTATGCCATGTGACATTATTCAATTTCTTCTCCTATCAATATGGATCCAAAACTACAATCAATCCATTTTTCAATAAAGTTTCAATGCGAGTAAGCAAATAAAAGGTATGTATTTTATGTGATATAATGCTATTTTTCATTTTCAAGTTCTTTTTTTTTTTTTTGTATTCTAAATCATTTTGATTAGAAATTCATGCAGCTGCAAAGACATGAATCCATCACATTTTTCTTGTTTTGTGTGTTTAATATCTTTTTTATGAATTTCCAGGGATAATACACAAGATGACAACTCGTCAAAATGTTCAAGACTATACAGTGACACAATTAACTCAAGTCTGCAGGTAATTTCTATTGTGCCTTTACTTAAAAAGCAACTGATTATTTTCTCATCTTTTCAATTCCAATGAAAAGGCAATTGTTAGCTAATTTATCGAGGAGAAAAAAAATTATTACTCTGTATCTCAGGATAATACTGCGTACTACAAAAGAATTGAAACAAAGGAAGGAAGTATGAACATCATTATGAGCTTAAGCATAAACCCTTACCAAGAAACTATTAAATTATTGAAAACATCTACAACTTTTATTAGCAAACAATTTATGCCAAAGTTAAAGTACAAGTTTGCTTAGTTGCTTTGTGTGATCCCATTTGTTAGTTACCTTGTTTTGTTATTTGTCAATTTATAACAACCCATTTTTAATAACCATTTACGGTAGTTAAAGACACACTTCCGGTCAAAAGTTTAGGCCATATATTAAGAATGACCCAGGATGAGATTCCTAGGATGATCCTGGACGAAAGGATATATGGGACAAGGAGAGTAGGAAGACCCCGATGGATCGATGGAGTAGCAGTGGATGCCAGGTCTATCTTGGAAATCTGCAATTGGAGAGCAGCGGCAACCATTAGAGCGGACGAAGTTGCGGGAGACCTTGACTCTACAAGAGTTGTAGCGCCACAGATGATGATGATGATACTATCAATGAAAAATTTCATGATACTTTGTCAAATGATAACTCTAATATGTTTTGAAGTCCTTCCGATACAAGTCACAAGTGACTGACTACATATGGAATTTTACTTTACGTAAAAAAAAAAAAACTGCCTCACACACAACACTGACATAATTGTTAATTGGATACATCAGTGGATGAAGGTGTAATTTTATACCTATTTTAGACAAGAAGGGAGGCAAAGTGAAAATGAGAATAATATAGGAATTGTGAAATGTCAGCTAGAGAAATAGAGGCGTTTACAAAACAATAATTCAATTATTGGATAATTGACTAAATTCCAACCTGTAAATGATATTCCCGAATCACAGATGGATTCAGGTATAGAGTTTTATTCAAGAAACTTTAATAAACAAAACCGTATATAGGTTTTCAAGTTTAAGCAGCCTTACTTTAATTTTAAAAAAACATTTTTTATTCAATTGTCTATAATTAAATAATTTAATATTAATTAAGTTATAATAAAAATACCCATATTGTCTCAACATGTTATTTTCTTTTATGGATATTTTTTATTTTAACTGATAAACAAACCAGTTCAGACAAGAAATTAAAGTATATAATAATATTCAATATTAATGCAATAATTTAAAATGATTTTAATAATAAACATTTATTTAATTTTTTCTTCGAGAATAAAAGATGTGACTGGATAAAAGTATGACGCCAGTAATGTTATCGAAAGTCCTAATAATAGTTGTTAGACTATTGATTTTCTTTTCGATAGTGATAACTGTCAAACTACATAGAACTCTAATGGTAAGTTGAAGTTCTACGGAACTCAAACTTAATCCTTTTTAAATACATCCAATCATAATTTAAGTCCTTAACCTTGTATTGTGTTGTATTTGAACTCACTTTAAATATTTTCTAGACTAAAAATTGTTTATAAAATAATAATGACCGAAGTCGATATAAAAAATTTATTATATTTTTTTTTAATTTTCGTATTTGACCTAAATAATAGACAATAGTTAACATATTGGAGACAACTTTAATACTTTGTTCCTCAATATGTA
>NW_027116617.1:1128890-1132991 GCF_000696795.3 Halyomorpha halys | reverse complement strand
ACAGTTCGTCTGACAGCCCACATTTAGAAGGGAGTTAAGGATTAGTGTAAAAAAGGTCTAGTGTTACAGGTTACATTCAATATGTATATATATATATATTTATACTCATAATCTTACAGAGGTTATTTAGGCATTGAGAATAAGTTAGTTGTAGATGGTTGCTGCTATTTCGTTTTAAACTATCCAACTAAAAATACTTCCTTCGGTCAAGTCAATACCAAGGAAAGTTAGTATTCAAATGGAGGTTTTTCAAAAGTAGGTTTGTTTCTTGAAATATTTTTTTTTCTAAATGTCTTCGGCCAATTCGTTTTTACACATTTTTGATGGACCAGCAAAAATGAGCTTTATTGACCTTTGTAATGAGAATATTTTCCCATAAAAGTGTACATATTGGAGCAACTTTTGTGTATTACATTGACTTACTGAGGCGTATAAAGCCAGGGACCTTCCTGGAAGGTGTAACCAAAAAAAGGAGAAAACAATAATAAAATTAACTATGAATCGGAATAATATTTTATTTATTGGAAAAAACGATTTTAGTGGTGGAAAAATTAAGATTTATATTTTTGCACTTGAAAATATTATTAAAAAAATAAAATAAATGCATTTCATTGAATTCAGCACCCCATCAGAAGAATACAGGAGTTCATGAGGATTACGCAATATTTAAACAATGTTGGCACAAAAATGGCAGTTTCCAACTACATCGTTCTACTGCCCCAGCTTTCTTATCTCTCTCTCCTTGTTCTATGAATTAATTGAGATAAAACAAAAAGTTATGGATTATACTGGTGGTCTTAAGCTTTTGAACGGTAGTGAAAATTTTAATTTAATTTTTTAATTAAACAACACACAATTCAAGTTTCTGTATTAGATAGGGTAAAAGATTATATCATCTTTTCTACAAAAAATATAGAATACAATTTTTCAAATTGTATAAGATGAAGAAGTATAGTCTAAGCCATGATCATCAGAAAATAATCTCCAAGAAGAAGAAACAATTACTGTCCAATTTGATATGTATCTTGGATAACCCGTCTATCATACAAATTACGTAAGGACGTTAAACCAAATCAACGACTCAGACCTTGGTCAGTAGAAATATTTTTGAGAAAAATTACGGATGTATACTGGTCAGAATATTAAAAGTACATAAAAAGGCTAGTTTGGTCTGATTAATTAATGGATAGTGTGAATCTCCAATTGAACATAGTCTAAATCTATTATTCATGGTTTTAGGGGAAAACATATTCCGTTTTTCACTGCAACATTGAAGGAATCGTAGGAGAACCGTGATTTGTAAAGCTTATTTTGGTCGAATGATATAAGAGACATCGACATACAATTGCTTGGTATAGTATTGTTTTGTTTCAGGCGTCAAGGACAGAAGGGTCCCCGTATAAAACTCTGCTTAGTCATTCCATGCCTCCTGTACCCACTTCTCAACCAGATATTGACGAAGAGCCTCCATCGCCGAAGAAGAAAAGGTAATAATGACGACTTTTCAGTAAATTGGTAACTTAAATGTTATCAATTAAAATAGATATGATTGACAACGCCACAGCCTGGTATTTGGTTCATAATTTATTCGGTACATTACTTAGTAAGGCTGGTCCTCTAGATAATCAAGGCGACCACCTATTAATACAAGAGCCCAAGAGGAGAAAAACGTCAGTTATTTCACCCCAATTTTTTATTACTTTAATGAAAACTATGTATAATTACTAGTCAAAATTGATGAGTCTGACAAGTATAAGTAGGGGAAATAAAATATGGCGACTTTTTAAAAACGTTAAAAATAATTAATTTTTCATTCGGAGCTCTGTATCTTTAAAACTACCAACAACAATAGAAAATCTAAGAGAGCATCATTTAAAGTAGAGTAAATTTGCTGAACTGTAAGCCATAATAGAGCTATTTACTTTCAATAGTTCTCGAGATATAGCTTTTTAAAAATCAATATTTCATAAAAATGTTGTACAGAACGTACTGAAAGATCAGTAGTTAGTGAATTTATTTTGAAAAACCTATATCTCAAAAACCATTTGATGTACAGATCTCTGTTAGGACTCAAATTAAAGCTAGTTTAATGGGCTATGAAGTAGTTTCATACGTTTATCGTCATAGGAGTAGTAGATTTCATGATATTGGCTAAAAAAAATTGATATATAGTTGTTCGGACAAATTTTCATTTGCCAAATTCATATTCATATGTGAATATCATAAAAACTACTATCCCTACGAAGATAAGTGCCATAAACTACTTTATAGTAAATTAAATTTCCTTTATTTTGAGTGCTGGCCGACATATTTGTGTCTTATGGATCTAGAGATATATTTTTTCAAACACCCAACATTTTATACGAACAACTAGAAATTAATAGTTTGTGAATTTATTTTATCAAATATAAAAACTACTACTTATACAAAGATAAACGTTATTAACTATTTTATAGTCAATTTAACTGGCTTTAATTTGAGTGCTGATAGACATTTGTACGTCTTATGGTTTGTGAAATAAAGTTTTTCAAAACTCAAACTTATTGTCCGAACCACTATGAATCAATTTATTTTAGAAAATATCATGGAAACTATCGTTCCTACGAAGATAAAGGTCATAAACTGCTTTATAGTCCATTAAACTAGCTTTAATTTGAGTACTAATAGACATCTATACGTCACATAGTTCCTTAGATATAGATTTCGCAAAATAAATTAACTATCTAATAGTAATAAATAATCTTTCAGTAGCTCTATTAGGGCTCATATTTAAGAAAATTTACTCTCATTTAAATAATATTCTTTTAGATTTTCTAGTGTTGTTGGTAGTTTTTGAGACATAGAGCTCCGAATGAAAAATTAATGCTTTTTAAGGTTTTGAAACAGCTGCCATTTTTATTCCCCCTACCTATACTTGGCAGACTCATCAGTTTTTACTGCTAATTATACATAGTTTTCATTAAAGTAATTAAAAATTGGGGTGAAATAACTACCTTTTTTTCTTCCCGGCTCTTGTACTATATGGAGGTAAAATTAAGGCGCAAAATTCTTTAGAGCGCATTGATGGGAGATTTATATGTGTATATCTAATTTAAAGTTTATCAATATTAAACAAAACGTACGTGTTCCTGCGCCCCACATGTTTTTGGAAAAGTAAATTTCAATAATAATCAGTTCTTTGTTTTTTTCATCAAATCGTTTGCCATCGCTCAATTGTATACTGAAATCATATAAAGATAAAACGTTTCGGTAGTTTTCCTAAAAAAATACGCCATTGCTATCAAAAGAAAAATGAAAACACGTGAACACGAAGCCAAAAATCTTTCCAAGCATTATAGTAAGGCTCCTATTTTTTTTTTCTCTCAAGCGTTTCAACTTTAATTAGTAAATAATAATTATATTGTGAAATTTACCGATTTGTGACAGTATTATCAAGCACAGATATAATGTATTCCCAAAGTTATCAGGTGTGTGTTGTGCAGGGAAATAGAAGGTGAAGGATAAAGTTGTTTGATATCTTTGTACTGAATATTACCTTGTATATTAATATTTTACTTGCCTTAGATTATATCAGCAATATACTTACTGCATTATATCGGTTATCGGTATTGATGCGCGATAATGGATTTATTTCAGTTGAACTTTATCAATATAATTGCATTGCTAGAACTGCCATATATTTAATTATACATGCCTGTACTTGGGCATTCTATTATGTATATTCCATATATATATATCCATATCTTACTCAACATGTCTTGTTTTAATGATAGAAATTTAATTCTCTAAATTATTTAAATTGTCTTTCCTCATACCTCCATGTACTCCGGTATTTCCACAATTACGAGGCAGGAAAAGCTATCACAAAAAAAAAAAAAAAATTAAAACAATACAATATATACCTGTATTGGCCTGTTGGACTGTATAGTAGTCAAAAGTCCATGTGGAAGGCCAAAAACCAGATTGATAGACAAAATCAACGAAGACATGAAAGAACTCCATGTAGCAAACTGGAAAGCAGGCGTGATGAGGGCTGGTTCGGGCGGCCAAAGATCTGTAGAGCCAACCGAAACCAAAAAAAATACATATCTTATATTTAAA
>NW_027116617.1:1122156-1128780 GCF_000696795.3 Halyomorpha halys | reverse complement strand
TCGGTTTTAATAGGATCACAAATTGGAGGTTTAAACTATGGGGTTTTAATAGTGTTCATCTGTATATTAACAATTATAAATATTTATAAAAATATTTAAGAAGATACAACTTTCTGTAGATTTTTTTTTGTTTTAATGAAGATTGTCACCGGACGAAACCGAATCATCCTATCAAAATTGGTCAGCTGACATTTCTTCCTGTGATTTGCTCCTAAACATTACCGCTTATGAATAAATATATCTGATTATATAATGAATTATTCAGTATAGAGAGAAAAAAAAAGGATTTTTAATTATTGTCTGCATACATTGTAATCCTCCTCGGGTGTGGTTTGTTATGCGGTATGGTTGCCTAAAGCGCCGTGTGGGGTAAAGTACCCAATTCTCTTGACATCGCTTTTAAACCCAGAAATCATGGAATGTATCATTTAAATTTCACTATGTAATCATCACTAATAAGGTAATACGGATAATATTGATTATTTAAAAATATTTATCCCAACCTCAATAATAATATTGGTATATAGTTAAATATTAGTATCTTAATTAAATTGTTTTGTTTTTATTTATTAATGACTAAGAGTATTAGCGTATATTTATTATATCACGCGTTTCGTGATGTGGTTTTCATAGGGTGGGTTCGTCACTCCCATGGCTATTTTTTTTTTTTTGTGAGTGCCACCCATTGGCTAACGGGTCTCACAAATGCCCGGGGGGAGGCTGCGAGTGAGTATTGTATAATTATATGCTTGAAAAAATCCCAGATAGGGCCGGGGACTCGAACTCGCAAACTTTGAGTTGGCAGACAAGAGCGTTACCACGCTACCGTCACTCCCAAGAGTATTAGCATTGATAACTTCAATTTATTTGATTTTTTTTTTTTAGCTCTGTTTTAAAATGTTGAATATGCAATATTCTAGAAATTTGAACTCCAAAGTGGAGAACCCACAATAAATTTTGATAAAAATCATAATTATCGATTTAGGTATTTTGCTAGTAGTTGCTGGAGTTCAAGAATGGAAGCTGATGAGTCGCCCTAATCCCCAAAATTAAACCCATTCATAATTAAATTAATAAAAAATCGAAATCCATTAATTAATGGTCAATAATTTTTTTTAAATATATAAATAATTAATTATCTTCGTCCTTTAGAATTTTTTGTATATGTCAATTCCCTATGCGAAATCTACAGTGCCATACTCATTGAACTATTTATTATATTCCAAGCATGATCTCTCACTTTAATGGTAAGTAATTGGATCTTCAGATTTTGCAAGAAAATTAGGTTTACAGTTGAATATCTCCTGTTAATTGGTTTGTATATCTCATTTTACGAAATACTCTTCAGATAAATCTTTGAACTCTTCTACTTTTTCAATGAACATGGGACATCATATTAAAAAATTTACTTGTAATTATCTATTTTATCTATTAATTTCAGGTTAATACAAGAGAGAATTTCGACGTGCGATATGGGTTTGAAGGTAGAGTCTGGTAGACACATGTACGGCGAGCAAGACATAGAACCCAGTGAAGCACTACAAGCTGACTATTCCGTCAAAGATGATAACCAAGGAATTATTGACAATCCAGTCCAAGACTTATCCATTAATGAACAATTAACACAAAGTGATCTAAATGAATCATAACATTGACATTTTAAATGACAAGTATTTTTATGTACATATGTATCTCCCGAGATATTTATACGCATTGAAATCTTTTATCATTATTATGAATTATTATAAAGTTTATACTTTTTATACTTTCAAAGTGAGGTACAAACTGTAGTATATATCAATAAAAATAAGAAAATATGTACATAAATTATACCGAAACGAAACTCTTTTAGAGGTTTTTGGGGGTATATTTGTAAAATATTAGAAACAATTTCTATTTCGAAAATAGGATAAAAAGGTACGTAGATTTTAACTTTTTTACCTGTAATGTAAAACTCTCAAATTTCATTTTGTACAAAAATATTTATAAATATATTCTTAAAATGGGTACGGGTATAAACAAGATTTTGTTATTATTGGTTGTTTAATGTTTATAATTTAATTTAAGAAAGAGTTGATGTGAGCATTAAATGCAAAACTATACTTTTAAAGTAGAAAATGAAATGTGCTATTGTCAAGCACAATAATCCATAAATAATGTCCTGTCTGTTTGACTAGCCTAATATAACTACAATACAAATCTTTTGCAAACTATGTGTTTATTGAACCTGTGTTTTCGATATAGAAAAAAAAATTAAATATTAAATATTGATTTAGGAAATTAGATCTCATTGTCACTATGATAATGAGCGGTATTTTAAACGTAAATCGACCACTGTCGCAGTATTAAAGTGTGAATAATAAATACAATTTATTTATTGAAAAGTTATTTATGCTTTTTTTATTGCTTTTACGTAATAATTTAAAGTAATCAAACAAGAATTAATTGGAGTGTTCAAAACACAAAAGTTATAATGCGATTTGGTGTATGACTAAATATAATAAATAGATTTATTTTATGAAATGTGTTTCATATATATTCAGTTATGTTTATTCCTTACTGCTTATAAATAAAAACATATCTCATTATATACTGGAATACTAAAAAAAAAAAACTACATTGTCTGCACACTTCGAAATCTTCCTTGATAGAGAGATTGCTTGTTATGCAGTATGGTTGTCTAAAGCGCCGGCCGCGTTTGTAGATAAAATTAGTTTCTACACTACGGTATTCCATGCAGCTAAACAAACTATTCGACAATCAACTAGCACTGAAACAATTCATATTCTGTAGTTCATTTTTTGAATAGTGTAATAGAAAATAGATTATATGTATATATTTTTTACGGTCTCTATGTTTATTATAAAAATAGACTCGGTTCACAAAAAATCTGTAGTAGAGGTTGAATATTATGTAAACAAATTTCGAAAAGCAAGCATAGTAAGTAACAAATTAACAATATTTAGGAGTAGTCCAAGAAATAGAGGAAGAAAATATCTCGCAAAAGATCATTTAACTCTGAGTTTTCGTCGTCGAGAAATCAGAGTTTATTTTCTTCTCTAAACATTGAACGGAAGAAAAAATAAATAAATAAAAAATAATAATACAATAATAAAATTAAATTAAACAAATATAAACAAAATTAAATAAAATATAAATGGCGTTGATGACCAATGAAGTTTGGCGCCACTAAACAAAAACAAACAAACTCTGATTTTTAGATATGTCATTTGTTTTTGTTTAGTGGCGTGAACCATAGCTGACCATCAACGCTATTAATTTCTTATTTATTTTTGCTTACATTTGTTTTATTATTATTATTTTATTTATTTATTTTTATTTTTTCATTCATTTGATGTTATATTTGTAACAGTAAACTTTCTGATTTCAAATACTGAAACACCAATTCCACTGTTTTATTATCGTCTGTTACGGTTTTTGAAATATTTAGATATGTTGTATATATCCAGTATATATTTAAAAATTTAAATTTTTGACTTCCCTTCCAACGTGCGCACGCCGTGGAGCACACTAAAGCTATTTTGAGGTTTTTATATCATTAGCTTATATCATCGTATTCGTATTTTTTTTTTTTTTTTTGGAAAAACTTTACTCATGAAATTTTTAAAGGATAAAATTTACAACAAATACAAGGTTTGGTTTCATGAACATTTGCTCTGGCGCTACGATTTACGAGAACATTATCTCTTTATTAATATCATTTAACTAGTACGTTTTAGAGAAAAATATTCTGCATGTAATTAACAGTGTTCGTAATACAAATATATATGAAGCATATTTTAGGAAAAGGCCGATTTTATAATGAAAAATTGATGTTCTTTCTTCATATTGTTCTGAAAAAATTCAAACAGAGGGAAATACGGACCAGATTAGTCAACAAAGAGACCGTTGTAGCCGAGTCAGTTTAGGCGCCACTTTAGAAACAAGAGTTAGAAGCGGCGCCAGTTCGATTGCTTGGGTGGGTTGACTTTTATTTCGTGTTAGTTACACGGAATAAAACATCGACCTTCCTACTCTAGGTTGGTAACCTGTAGAATACCTCCCCCACAAAGGTCAGATATAGCCAGGCAAGGGGTAACAAAAAAAATTACATTAGCAAACATTAATCATTTAATTAAATTAATATTATATTGAGAAACATGAAATAAATATTTGTATATTTAGTGTCAAAAATAAATAAAATATAACAGGAATCGTTAAGTTTTCTTCGTTCGGGGTTGCATTGACAACTACTCAGAATAGTAATCACAGGAAGAGCATGTCAACCCTGCTCTTCTGCAGCTATAAAAATTACCAAATCTTTTATAGTTGAGTTGCAGAAATGGTTTAGGAACTGGATCTTTTTAGATTTTACGTTGTGTATTCCTTAACTTCTCATCCACCAACATTCCAGATGATTTTTATACATATACATCAAACCACGCCTGGATTAGGTGGTACGAACGAAATATGTATTACATGGCAGCATCCATTGCAGGAGGCGATTTTGCTAAAATGAAATTACTCCAAGATACACATTTTATAAATATATGGAAGCATACACTTTTTTTTTTCTCACTCACAAAACTAGCAGTATCTATTCTTCTGCTCATGATTAAAACTTTCCATACCTAATTTTCACCAAATTTTATATAGTATAAATTTTATGAAAAACATCATAGTATACAAAGGACTTATTAAATGATATGAAGGCAGAAATAATATTTTCGAAAAAAATATTATGTTTAATAAATTTTCTCAGCTTCGAAGGTCTGTAGTCTCGGAGTCAATGGTTTTAGGAAAAACTTTAAGTATCAAATTTGTAGTCAATTTTATCCTCTACACGTTTTATTAGAAAAGTTTTATTTTAAAAACTCTGAATATGAAGTGGAAGTTGGAAAACTAGGACTTAGTGCTATATACTCAATATATAGGACGTATCACAAAATCAGAGTTACCTGACCTTTTGCAAGACTAAACACCACTTTATGGGCCGTCCGTAGCTCAGATGGTTAGACACAGGTCTATCAGTCTGAGATCTGCGGACGGTGCCGGTTCGAATCCGGCCTAGGCTGTAGACCTTTTTCATTAAGTGGCGGTTCCACAAAATGAAAAACTTGACCCTCCACCATGATTAAAATAGTTTGGTCACCTGTAGCTAACTAGGCAAACATTACCTTCGCTTTGGATTGCCTTAACAAAAAAAAAATAAATAAAAAGAAAAAAATCACTTTAATATAAATTTTGGCCTCAAGTTTGGGGAAGTTCTACGGAGCCAACAGACACGGAATAAAATATTACTTTTTAAATTTTGTCATCTACAAGTTTTATATGAAATGTTTTTTTCTCAAAGAATAAAGAATAGGAAGATATTAGTAGAAGATTGAAAAAACTAAAAAATGTTTAAACTTTTTTTACACAATACGCAGCGCGCACAAGGGATGGGAAGTCGAAAACTTGGATTCGTAACTACATAACTTATATAAAACATGTAAGAGAGTTAAATAACTTTTTCCAAACTGAATTACCCTCTCTTTTATTTACTAGAGGTGGAGTAGTAGTTCTTCATTTTCATGAAGAACATGGAAGTCGGAAAAATAAATAGTATTGGTAAAAAAATCAGTGAATTGGTATAACAACTATATGATTCAAGCTGGAGTGCTGTAGATATGGTATTTTTTCCTTTTTAAAATAAAAAATAAATCCCTCTAAACTAAGGAAGATAGATAACCTAGGTTCAGACATATTTTAAAAACTAAATAAATAGAGAAGTGCTTTTCGTATGAGCTGCCATTAGAAGAGAATCCTGAATCTGTAAGTTTAGGATTGAATCATGTCCATGTCATGAGTCCATGATTTTTTTTTTCATTTCCTTCACTGTTGTTTTCATTCTCCAAGTACGTTCCGGTTAATCTCCATGACTATTTCTTTTATTGCTATACAAACATTTCAAGGATAACAATTGGGAAAGGTTGCTGTCAGAACTTACCATAGAGTTAAAATAAATAATTAAGGAATCTAATGTAATTTATTAAAACTTTCACATTTTTGTGTTATATTTAATCTTTCCATTCAAAAATTTATTTTGTGTAGCCTATAATTGCTGATGTAACAAACATTAGTGGATGATTCATTCATCATTGTTTATCCTTAATATATTTAATATGTCACCGTAGAAGAAGGATGTCATCAAATAAATATTTTATGAAATCAATGTTCCTGGTAGTGGATGTTCAAATCCTTGTTTGGGCTACATCATAACTTCTTCTCCTATGAAATATAGCGTATATATTACTTCTTTTCGTATCATTTAATTGAGTAGATATTAAAGTATCACCTTTACAATCATGACTTATATATACATTTTTGAAAGTTAATTATATTTTTTTAATTGATTAAGCATAGCTTAAGTTTAATAACAGTTCACTTCAACTCAAAGAAGGACTAATAAACCACACACCTACCGCAAAGCTGTTATAAATCACTATATCTACAACTGTAGGGTTAATCCCAAAAGATTGGTTTTCTATTTCCCTAGAAATACAATATTCTTTTTACAAAAGAACGAATAAATCGTTTACAAATCTCTCTCTCTCTCTCTCTCTCTCTCTCTCTCTCTCTCTC